>NC_091443.1:31496136-31727563 GCF_964237555.1 Oryctolagus cuniculus
GAACAACATGTTCCTGAATCAATAGTGGATTAGATAAGAATTCAAAAGGGAAATAAAAATATTCTGAGAAATGAATGAAGGTGACACAACATAGCAACTAGTGCCTATATCAAAAAATTGTAAAGACATCAAATGAATGATTTAACATTGCATATTAGGGACAAGAGCAAAACAAACTGAAAATTAGCAAAAGGAAAGAAATAATAAAAATTAGAGGATAAATAAAATTTACACAAAAACACGATATTAAAGAAAAATGAAATGAACAACTTTTTTTGAAAAAAAAAATGAACAAAACTTAAATAACATTTGCCAAACTAACAAAAAAATTGGAGAGGGATCCAAATTAAAAAAAATCAGAGATGAAAAAGGAGATGTCACAAATAGATACCACAGAAATAAAAATAATCATGAGAAATCCCTGGTATGCCGGGATGGTTCAACATACCTTTCATTTTTAAGTACTTCATTCATTACTACATATCAGGAACATCATATGATATTTGTCTTTTTGGACTCACATATTTCATTAATTATAATGTTCATTCTGACAGGTGCAAGTTGATACCTCCTTGTGATTTTAATTTCCTGCTATCTAGTAATGTTGAGCACTTTTTGCATATATTTGTTGGCCATTTGTATTTCTTCTTTTGAGAACTATTAGTTGAAGTACTTTGCTCATTTATTAACTGGATTGGTTGGTTTCTTATTGAAATTTTTTTTCATTTGGTAACACATTCTAGGTGTTAATCCTTTATCAGATAGGTAGCTTGCAAATATTGTTTCCAGTTCTGCTGGATGTCTCTTCACTCTATTAATTTTTTCTGTTCCTGTGTTTTTAAAACACTGTTATTATAGCTGTGACTTGATGCTGAGTTCTTTATTTGAGTTTATTACCAGTGTGGTAATATTTCAATGAACAATTTTGATTCACTGTATTACAATTTAATTCATAAAATCATTTCCTAAAAGATATTATGATAAATATGCACTCATTGCTTATGCATTTTGTCTTCATAATATAAACCTTGACATAGTTTAAAATTCTCTGCTTTCAAGAAATACAATTCATACACACAAAAATGTAAGGATTAAAAATATTTGCATATATATGCTGTTAAAAATTATACTCGGCAGTTGTTACCTTTATGGTTTGGAAACAATCCCTTATGGGTATTCAGAAATTGCCTTAAGGCAATTTTGCTTTTAAGCTATCATAATGCATTTGTACTATGAAATCACATATTCTCATTTATTTTATAAGAATACTATTCTAAAGCCTTAGTGCTTGCAATCTATGAAAGAACCATATGGAGGTATTAATTATCAGCCCTCTTTGAAAAGGTTAACTTTTATGATGGAAGATCTCAATTTCTCTCTCTTTCTCTCTCTCTCTCCTTCTTCCTCTCTTTCTGTCTCTTTCTCTCTTTCTCACTCTTTCTCTCTCTGTAACTCTGCCTTTCAAGTAAAGAAAATAAAAGACAGTGAGAGGGAGAGACAGAGAGAGAGGTCTTCCATCCTCTGGTTCAATCCCCAAATGGCCATAACAGCTGGGGCTGCGCCAGGCTGAAGCCAGGAGCCAGGAGCTTCTTCCTGGTCTCCTATGTGGGTACAGGGGCCCAAGCACTTGGGCTATCTTCTGCTGCTTTCCCAGGCTCATTAGCAAGGGGCTAGATTGGAAGTAGAGCAGCCGGAACTTGAACTGGTCCCCACAGGGGATGACGGCACTGCAGATTGCGACTTAACCTGCTATGCTGCAGCACTGGACCCATAAAATAACTCTTTAAAAAAATTCTTCAAGATGCTAAGGAGAAGAAACACTAGAGTAAGTCATATGTATGGAGATAGGAAGGATGGGAAAGGGGCAGCAGATGAAAATATAAGGTCTAGAGTTTAGGAATAACATATTCAAATTACATCCATAAGTGATATTTATATCCTTATAGGAATTTTTTTGGTGTGGATAGTATGAAGTGAAAACAAAAGAAAGACAAATTCTGAAATTTTGTGTAAAAAAGCTAAATATGAGTAACAGATTTATTTAGTAAATTTCATATTTGATCTATTCTGGCAGTAAGATACAGTGATAATTGAAATGATTCCTTCTTTTGACTCAGTTTGTCATAACCTGGAGGAGGAATCAGGAATTCATTTTACAAAAAGATAGGTGCTACAATTAAATTTTAAAAGTTAATTTTAATTGAAAAAACTGAAGAACATTTTATATAAGAGGTGACTTTAACATGACACTTTCAAGGATTAGTAGGATTCTAATAAGTAGGATTCTATAATATCTAATAAGGTATTCCAGGATAAAGAATCTGGGCTAGCCAAGGGAAGGGTCAAGGGTCAACAAAGACAGGACTATTGGTCAGTGCATTGGAAGGAATACAGAAGACATGGAGAGGTGTTTTGGCCCTTGTAAAATCGGTGTCTCTACATCTACATGTTGGAGGCTGGCATTGTGGCATAGCAGGTCAAGTTGCCACCTTCATTATGGGCATCACATATGGTACTGCTTCATGTCTCAGCTGTTTTGCTTCTGATCTAGCTCCCTGCTGATAGTCTGGGAAAAGCAGTGTAGGATAACCCAAGTATTTGGGCCCCTGCCACCCACAGGGGAGACACAGGAGGCAGCTAGGGAGTGAACCAGCACATGGAGATCTCTATTTCTTTGTTTCTCCCACTTTCTCCATAATTCTGGCTTTCAAAATAAATGGAAAGTTCTTTAAAATAAATAAATATACATGTTGCTGAGGGCTGGGCAATTAAAAGGGAAGACCCAATGTAATGTGCTAATGATTTTCCTTCACCCACTTATTTCTTATGAGAGAATTATGATGTGATTGAAGGATGTTCTTTGTGGAGTAGAGTGTTAATAAGCCTAGGTTTGGTAAACTATTAATGTCTTACATATATAAGCTGCTGAAAATATTTTGAGTATCTTCACATATATTTTTAATTCCATCTTCTCAAAGACTTTCTGAGTTGGTGAGGAAAAGTATTCTATATTATACAAGATAATTTAGATATAGAAGCACTTGCTCAGGGGCCGTTGTGGTACTGCAAGTTAAGCTGCTGCCTGTGATGCCAGAATCCCATATGGGAATGCAGGTTTGATTCCCTGCTGCTCTGTTTCTGATTCAGCTTCCTGCTAATGTTGCTAGGAAAGTAGCGGATGATGGCTCAAGTATTTGGGTCCCTGCCACCCATGTGGCAGACCCAGATGATCTGAGATTCAGGCTTTGAACTGGCCCAGCTGAGTTTTTAACAGCTATTTGGAGAGTGAACCAGTGGGTGAAAGAGCTCTTTGTGTTTCCACCTTTCTCACATTCTGTTACTTTTCCTTTCAAATAAATAAAAAGATAATATTTTAAAAAGAAATATTTGGTCAAAATTTCTTAATTAGTAAGTTTTAGAAAGGGATTTGACTCAGGTTGTCTGATATCAGGTTTACTCTTTCATATACTACTTGTGCAAAATCAGAGTGAAATAACCATTGGAACTTATTAATAGTATGAAGAAAGAGAAATGAACAGAAGAATACATAGCTTACTCTAAAATCTAATTTCCTAGCAAGAGTTTTATAATCTTTGATTTTAAAGAGACAATATTTCCTCTATTTGTTGATGAGTTAGCTATGAAAAAGCCAACTGCTGAAATATACTATTAAACTGCTGTATCTTAATTTGAAATCAGTTGGTCCTGTCATGCTCCATTTAGTTGTTATTTGAATGGACAATAGTGAACCTAGCGTCTGTAACAAATAGAAATGAATAAGCTCTTATTAGAAGGGATCCATATTATATATAGTCCATGTTTATTCATAATTTGATTATAAGGACAAAAAGGAGTGAAGTATTCTTTAAGGAATTATTGTAAGGCTCTTGACAAACAGAAAAACAGAATGCTTCTATATTTCATTATATCCCATTTTCTTTTTTTAGCATAAAACAGTATTTCAGCTATTACTCATGGCCCCATCAATCTTTATAATGCTTCTGTAAGCCAGGTAGGTGATGAGAATTACTGTTATAGGAGAAGGAATTTAGTATGTTTATTTATTGTAAGAAAAAGACACATGAAGACAGGAGACTTGCTATAAGAACACTTGAGCTTGAAATATTACACATAATAACAGGAAATAAAGAATTATCCAAGAGAGGAAAAATAAATATAACTAATCTATTGGGCATGTTTTCTCATAAGTGAAAATAGAATATAAATTGTAATGAAGACTTAAAATAGAAAAATTCATGACACTCCAGTGAAATTTAATAAACATTTATTGAGTGTCCAATGAATTCAAACTTTAATTATTTTCTGTTTCCAGTTATATTGAAGAGTGCTGTTCCTTAAGTGCTGAGTATTAAAAATATTTTTTAAATGCTGAAGAAGTCTCTTGGAGATATAAGCAGTTAATGAAAATGAATTTAATAATGATTCTGGTTCTGGGTGGTTGTGAGGAAGCAGAGTAATAAAAAATCCTTTGACTGACCTCTGGTGAAGAGTTGCATAAATTATAATAGAAAACAAACATGGATAACCTCTGTCTTTAACTTTTGATTATGGAAAAGTGTTATAGGATTGTGATTATCTGTTTAGCTGCAGTATGGCAAAATAAAAGGAGAAAAATTAAACCATAACATGAGAAATTAAAAAAAATATTTGAAAGGTCCATTGTGCATGTGTGCTCACACACACACTCACACACACACACGCACACCCACACACGCAGAGAACCAGGGTTTAGGAATGCAATCTGGGACTCAAATACTTGTACCATCACCTGCTGCCCTCCATGCGACACATTAGTTGTTAGGAAGCTGGAATTGGGAGCAGAACATAGACCCAAACCCAGGCACTCTGATATGGGATGCAGGCTTTCTAAGTGGTGTCTTAACAACTATGCCAAATATCTGCACCTATTAGAAATTTTTAATTGATACTTGAACTTTCCAAAAATGGTCATTGCCTTTTGCAGTGTTAGACTGGTTTATTAAGGGAGGTTGTGGAACATTTTTAGATAAGAAAGGAGGATAAGATAAGAAAGATCACCTATCGGAGTGCGTATATCACTCCTAATGTGCCTAGCCTGAGTATATATGTGTATTTGTGTATGTGTGTGTGTGTCTGTTTTAAGACTATATTTTTGAGAGATGACTTAATTCTTTTATTAAATATGGATGGGGAGAGGATATTCAAGGGTGGATTGCTGTTCTTTTCAGCTTTTTTCTTCAGTTTGTCTGAATGTATGAATCTAAGAAAATGTTTTCATGTTAAAATTTACTGTCCTTAGTAATCAAAAACGTCCAAAATAAGTAAGTGAAGATGAATAATGTACAGTGAGTATATATTGTGAGATGCCTCCAGATTTTAAAGTAGGCCAATATATTTTCCTTCTATTTCTGTTAGAAACCAAAAGTCTTTCAAGTGTGTTGTCAGGGAGAAAGGGTTTCCTGTTGGTAGTGACTTGATCTTTCAGAAGTATATTTTCCTTCCACAAGTATATTTAAAAAGAGAAGTCGGTAGATAAGGCAGTACTTACCCTATAAAAGAAGAGCTCTAACATTACAAGGGTGGAGCCAGTAAGAGTGGAAAAGACATAGTATTGCTAGAGGTCCTTTTAATCACACCATAGAGGAGATTTCCTACTTTAGTTCATTTTCTGCTGCAATAACAGAATACCGTTGCCTCAGTAAATGATAGACAATAGAAACTTATTTGGCTTATGGTTCTGGAAGCTTCAATGTCCAACCAAAATAGGTTTTATCTGATGAGGTCCTTTGTGCTATATCATGACATAGCAGAGGGCATTGCATGGCTAGAAATTGTGGGTATATGTGCCTACATATGGGGGCAGGAATAAGGGGACCAAACTCATTCTTTTCATCAGTAACTCACTCCTCCAATTACTAACCCACTTCCACTATAATCTATTACATCTATTATAATTCCATTATAATCTATTACTGAGGGTAAGCTTGCGTGATGCACAAACATCTTAAAGATCCTCCTCCCAATACTGTCACAGTGGCAATTACATTTCAATTTGAATTTTGAAGGGAATATTCAAATCATAGCAATATCTGCACTAAAAGTATACAAAACAATAAGAGGTAATGTAACGTAAGTTAGTAAAATGATCAAGAAGTAGTGACTGGGAAAAAATGACAGAAATCACAAAAAGAGAAGAAATCTGAGTCTAGGGAAGTAATCTGATTGTGGGTGTGTGAGATAAAGACAAAAGGAGAATAAGAAGAAAAGAGATACCAAAATTCCAGGTTCTAATGTAGATAGAGGAAGTGGCTACACCACAGTACAACTGATGAATTTAGTATAAATATTAAAATTGTAATTTAATCTTTTCCTTTCTCTTGAACTCTTTATCTATCTTCATCATCATCATCATCTGTCTCCTAGATCACACATCTATTTATCTTGATATTTTTGTCAATTCCTTCATGATATCAAAGGTTAAAATTTATTATATTCTTTGCAATATCAACTTTAGAATATTATAATATTTTTAGTAATTTGAACACTACCCCTCAAATTAGATCAGTATAGTTCAAACCTTGAACAAGTTACATGTTTCTTAAAAGTAGATCTAGTAATTAAGAATCTGGTGATGGTTGTGATGGTAACAATCTATGTACTGTATATTTTTAACAAGTTTACTTGATGAATTTTATGCACTCTAACATTTGGAAAGTTTTACTATAAAGATATAGAAACTTAAAAGTGATAAATGTTTCTGATTTTAGATATGCAGCCTTTTGGGGATATTGATGTAAATGCTAAGGCTAGAAAATTGAAACTGGTTGGTATTGGAGGGGGACTTATGACGATGGTTCTCTCAGTAGACTAACAGCAGGTTAAGATGAATGTAACTGTCATCTATGTTCCTTTACTGATATTAAAAATAATTGAAATGCTAAATTCTTAACTTCTTTCAGCTGCAAGTCTTATAAGAGTAGCAATACAAGTTAAGAATTCTCTTCCTGTCCTTCAGTTTTTGTAGCTTGTGTGTCTCTCATCTCCCTACTTAAACCTTCCCCTTCAAAATTTTTCTTAAATTTGAGCTCTGTATTCACTACTTTTTCCATTGTGTAAAAGGTTATTAAAAATTCTCTTAGAAAAGTTTTATATATTTTACAACAGTTTTGACAATAATGAAGAAAACAGAATAGGTTACTGCTTCCTCAATGAAATGATTATTTTGTAAATAAATAATTTCAAAGGCAATTTTAAAATTTTTTAAAAGGTTATTTTATTTATTTGAAAGGCACAGTTTCTTTTTTTAACTTTTATTTAATGAATATAAATTTCCAAAGTACAGCTTATGGATTACAGTGGCTTCCCCCCGCCCATAACTTCCCTCCTGCCCGCAACCTTCCCCTTTCCCGCTCCCTCTCCCCTTCCATTCACATCGATTCATTTTCAATTCTCTTTATATATAGAAGATCAGGTTAGTATATATTAAATAAAGATTTCAACAGTTTGCACCCACACAGAAACATAAAGTGAAAAATACTGTTTGAGTACTAGTTATAGCATTAAATCACAATGTACAGCACATTAAGGACAGAGATCCTACATGAGGAGTAAGTGCACAGTGACTCCTGTTGTTGACTTAACAAATTGACACTCTTGTTTATGGCATCAGTAATCACCCTAGGCTCTTGTCATGAATCGCCAAGGCTATGGAAGCCTTGAAATGCACAGTTTCAGAGAGAGAAAGAGATATAGACAGAGAGATCTTCCATCCGCTGGCTCATTCCCCAAATGGATGCAATGGCCAGGGCTGAGCCAGGATGAAACCAGGAACCCAGAGCATCCTCTGGGTTTCCCACATGGGTACAGGGGCTCAAGCACTCAATCTTCTGCTGGTTTCTCAGGCACATTAGCAGGGTGCTGGATTAGAAGTGGAGCAGCTGAAATTTGAATCAGCACCCACATAGGATGCTGGCATTATAGGAGGCCACCCAAACTGTTACATCACAACACTGGCCCCTGAAAGGTGATTTTTCTGTAATCCACATGGGAGAAAAATTTGATTGCTTATTGATTTCTGGGTATAATGGAATGTTAACATTTTAGGGGGTAGGTGGATATTTAAATTGTCCTGAAACCAGGTTTTTTTTTTTATCTAAACATTTTAATTGACTGGAATTAATAACATTGTAAAAGTTCAGAATCCAAACTGATGAGGAAGAAATTGCCCATCCTTAATAAATTAAAGAGGAATTAAAAAAAAATCTTTCAAGCTTTTATTTAAGTGAAACAATCGAAGGATTCCAGATTTTGTTGAAAGCAACCACATCCATGTATTGCTCTTAGTTTTCAAAAACTGTGATCTGTTCTCCATTATATCTGTTCAAACTTTGTCATCCTCAACTACACACTGTATTTGAAGTCTTTTGATTCTATACTTCACTGGAACTGGTTTAGAAGATCCCCGGAGCAAGCCATCTGCGTGAATACTTCTAACTCATCCAATTTTGTCCTATTTGTTTTGTCATCCCAAGATTTTATATCATGAAAGATGGAAGTCTTGGCAACAAGGGTAGCTTTTGACTTTGACTCAGACTGTGCAAGTTATTCCTCCCTTAGCCCCTTCCATCTTCATGTTCCTCCTTCTTATCTGGTCCAAAGAGGTCAATGTCATTATCACTATCTGTGGTTCCACTTCCTGTGGTGTCTTCCACATCTGCAGGGCCATTCTTGTCCAGAGCTTTTTTTTAACTCCTGGCAGGCTGGGCTTCTCCTTCTCATAAGATTTGATGTGATATACCAGCGTAGGGTATGATCACAGGTCGGTAGGTTGTGTGGCCAGAGACTGCTTCAAATACTGCCAAAGCTGCTTGTGATGGCACATGCCCTCTGATATAACTCTTGTCTGCCCCGTAATCATTGAGCCAGAGGCAGGTGAGGCTTTTTAGGTCTCTGAAACCCATGGCATATGCTGTACTGGGAGCTGGGAGCTGCAGATCAAAAGAACACAGGCTATCCGGTGCCAGGTACTAAAAGTGAAAACAGGGGCATTTTTGATAAGCCTTATAATCTCTTTCATTAAATTGAATGGTTATATTTTTTCTTTCTTCAATTCCTTTAAGTGACAATGATAAAGAAAAATTAATGAGGACTGAATTATTTTTATACAAAATAATTCTATTTGTTTTTGTAAGTATTCTAGATGAAAGTAAAAAACTTGGTACAATATGATGTGTGTGTATAAGTGTAATATTTTAACTTTCTAGTATAATATTATGTTTATTACTTTGGAAGAAAAATTTCATACTCTTAGCAGGCCCCATGATAATCATTTCTACCAAAGAAAAAAAAAACATAAAACATTAGTTCAGCTTCTTGGTTTATAAAGTGTGCAGTTTTGAGTATTTTATTAGAGTTGCAAGGCAATGTGAATTGTAAAGCAACCTTATGAGTTGTGGTTGACTGCAAAAATTTGTTAATTTGATGGTGTGTTATATTGGCTCAAACCTATAAGCTAATTATCCAAATTTTATAAAGATTGGTTTTATTTCCATTGCAGATTTTTTTTTTCTTGCTAGTTGGTTCAGCTTATTTCCATATTACTAGAGGGAAACAAAATTAAAATAATTACCTGAATATTTCAAGTGAGAAAGTGATTCCCCTTAAATAGTGAGTTTAATGAGGCTGAAAAAAGTTGTTTCGGGTGACCTCTGAGCCATTCTTCCCTAACCCACTCACAATGTCCGCTCAGATTTAGTGCCTAACACAATTTTTTTTTTTTTTCAGTAACAGAAAGAAGACTTCTTTGCAGGGGATAGTGAAAAAAGAACTAGAAGGAAACTTTCTGATTAATAGTCAGCTACCCAATGCCAGCTGACTCTCTATTTGCACTCTGGGACAGGTTACTAACATTTCTTTTTTAAAAAAAATTTAATCTTTTTATTTTTTATTTTAGTTTTAATTAATTTTAACAGATTTAATACAATTTGTAGATACAAGTCTAACAACATATGATATTCCCTCCTCCCCTCCCAGCCTCCTTCCTTCTACCCTTCCATCTTTTTGCTTTTTTAGTTTTTGAGATAGCATATTTTAAATTTATATTGCACTAGAAAGGCTTAATACTTCACTGAATAATAAGTGTAACAAGTAAAAAGCAAAATGACCCTAGTTTAGTGGGAATATAGACAATAGCTATAAACAGTAATTGAATTCATAAGTGACCATTTCATCCATATACAGTTTTTGGTCAATTAGTCATTCATAATTTCTTTTAATGAAATATAACCAGTGACAATGTAACATCTAAATTTTTCCTGCATGGTTATAAGATAATTAAGTTCATTTAGACTTTAAGCCATTTCCTCTCAGCAGTTTATACAAAGGAGTAATTTTAGGCAGATTGCAATACAAATAATTATACTTTTTTTGTACTCTATTATTTACCACAGTTAAGGGAAAACATATG
The DNA here is from genome assembly GCF_964237555.1 of Oryctolagus cuniculus. Lineage (NCBI taxonomy): Eukaryota > Metazoa > Chordata > Mammalia > Lagomorpha > Leporidae > Oryctolagus > Oryctolagus cuniculus. Next base: position 31,506,602 of record NC_091443.1, read on the forward strand.
ATGCTTGTCTTTTTGGGAATGGCTTATTTCACTAAGTATAATGGTTTCCAATTGCATCCATTTTATTGCAAAATACAGGTTTTCATTCTTTTATACCACTGAGTAGTATTCCACAGTATATATACCACATTTTCTTTGTCTAGTCATCGTTGATGGGTAGATGACTAGATGGGTTGATTCCATATCTTAGCTATTGTGAATTCAGCTGCAGTAAACATGGGATTACAGATAAATCTTTCATTTTCTGATTTCATTTCCTTCGGGAAAACTGCCAGGAATGGGATGCCTGGGTCATATGGTAGATCTGTTTCTAGTTTTCTAAGGAATCTCTATTATGTCTTCTACCAATGGCATATATTGTTTTTGATTTCTGTGCAGGGGTGAGTGAAACCTCACTGTGGATTTTATTTGCATTTCTCTGATGGTTAGTGATACTGCATATTTATTCATATGTCTGGACACCATTTAAAATTTCTCTTTTGAAAAATACCTGTTCAGTCCTCTGTCCATTTCTTAAATGGATTGTTTTGTTGTTGTTGAGTTTCTTGAGTTTTTTATAGATTCTGGATATTAATTCATTATCAGTTATGTAGTGAGCAAATATTTCTCCCATTCGGTTGGTTGGCTGTTAACTTTGTTATGCATTTCCTTTGCAGTACAGAAACTTCTTTAGCTGGATGTAATCCCATATGTCTATTTTTGTGTTAATGGCCTATGCTTTTCTAAGAAGTCTTTTCCTATGCCAGTATCTTGCAGAGTTTCCCCAGTATTCTCCTTTAGTCATTTGATGGTATCACATCATAGATTTATGTCCTTGATCCGGGGCAACACAGTGGCCCAGCAGGTTAAACCACTGCCTACAGTGCCAGCATCTCATATAGGTGCTGGTTCTAGTCTTGGCTACTCCACTTCTGATCCAGTCCCCAGCTAATGCACTTGGGAAAGAATAAAAAAGATGGCCCAAGTCTCTGAGCCCAAGCACTCTCATGAGAGACCAGGAAGAAATTCCTGGTTCCTGGTATTGGTCTGGCCCACCCTGCCATTGAGGCCTTTTGAGAGGTGATCCAGCAGGTGGAAAATCTCCCTTTGTTTCTCCTTTTATCTCTGTCTTTAATTCTGCATTTCAAATAAATAAATAAATACATAGATAAATATATCTTTAAAAAAAATCCTTGATCCTGTTTGAGTTGATTTCAGTGCAAGGTATAAGTTGGGGCTCTTGTATCCTACTTCTGCACATGGAGCTCCAGTTATCCCAGCACCATTTGGCTGTCCTTTCTCCAGGAATTTATTTTACCCTCTTTGTCAAAGTTTAGTTGGTTATAAATATGTGGATTGATTTCTGGGGGTTCTGTTCTGTTCCATTGTCTTACATGTCTATTTTTGTGCCAATACCAGTTCTCTTCATTAAAACTACTCTGCAGTATGTCTTGAAATCTGATATTGTGATGTCTCCAGGTTTGTTTTTCTTGTTTTATATTTATTTAACTTTTAGGGGTTTCTTGTTTGTCAGTATGGATTTTAGCATTTTTTCTATGAATGTCATTGAATATTCTTTGATAACATAGAGGAAGAATGAGCAGGTGTAGCCATCTTAAAACCAAACAAAATAGACCTTAACACTAAAATTGTTAAAAGGGAAGGGCATTATGTAATAATTAAGGGAACAATTCAACAGGAAGAAGTGTCTATAATAAATGTAATTGCACATAATGCCAGGGAGCCTGGTCATTGAATATTCTGCCAGAATGTCATTGGTATTTTGATTGGCATTGTAATGAATTTGCAAATTGCTTTGGATAGTATGGACATTTTGAGGATATTAATTCTTCCAATTCACAAACATGGGATTTTTTTTCCATTTTTGTATCTTCTATTTTTTTCTTTAATGTTTTGTAATTTTTATCATAGGTCTTTAACCTCCTTGGCTAAGTTTATTCCAAGTATTTAATTTATTGTAGGTATTGTGAATGGGATTGATCTTAGAAATTCTTTCTCAGCCAAGACATTGTCTGTGCATACAAAACTATTGATTTTTGTGTGTTAATTTTATATCCTGCAACTTTACCAAACTCTTTTATGAGTTGCAGTAGTTTTTTTAGTGGAGTCTTTTGGTTCCCCTATATACAGAATCATGTCATCTGCAAACAAGGATGATTTGACTTCCTCTTTACCAGTTTGTACCCCTTTGGTATTTTTTTCTTGCCTAATAGCTAAAACTTCCAGGACTATATTGAATAGCAGTGATGAGAATGGACATCCTGGTCTGTGTTCCAGATCTTAGTGGAAATGCTTCCAGCTTTTGTTCATTCGATATGATGCTGTCCATGGGTTTGTCATTTAGTGCCTTGATTGTATTCCTTCTATACCCAATTTGCTTAAGGTGTTTGTATGAAAGGATGTTAAATTTTATAAAATGCTTTCTCTGCATATATTGAGATGAAAATAACAAGTAGATACCTAATACTCTTGAATAATCAGAAGTTCATTCCCATTAGTCCAGTTGGCTACATTTTTTAATTTTATTTATTTATTTATTTATTTTTTTACAGGCAGAGCAGACAGTGAGAGAGAGAGACAGAGAGAAAGGTCTTCCTTTGCCGTTGGTTCACCCTCCAATGGCCACCGCGGCCGGCGCACCGCGCCTATCCGAAGCCAGGAGCCAGGTGCTTATCCTGGTCTCCCAAGTGCAGGGCCCAAGCACCTGGGCCATCCTCTACTGCACTCCCTGGCCACAGCAGAGAGCCGGCCTGGAAGAGGGGCAACCGAGACAGAATCTGGCGCCCCGACCAGGACTAGAACCCTGTGTGCCCGCGCCACAAGGCAGAGGATTAGCCTATTGAGCTGCGGCACTGGCCCAGTTGGTTACATCTTAATAAGGAAAACAATGTTTAGTAAAATTAGAAATGAAAAATGTTAATTTTTCAGACAGTACAAAACTTTTATCTACTTAATGTAATAAAGCAATACATTTTAAATAAACATACCACTTACAGAGAGACTTTTTATCAAAATGACATAATCTCAAAAAAATCACTGGGATATTGTCATGGAGTACATTCTTACTTAATTGTACATAATCAAGATTCTCTTTTATTGTGGTGCAGTTTAACATCTCCTTTGCAGACACTTAATAAGTTTTTGTTATCTCCGCAAAACATTGCAGTGACAACACCTAGGGAAACAGGAACGTAGAAGCCACTGTCAAGTTCCCCTTCATGGTATTTGTCTAATTCCAGGTTGATTGTCTAATTATTGACCATACTTCCTAAGATTGGCATCTTACACAGATCAAATGGTGGTGGCTGTTCTTATGTCAGGTGTAGACATTGTTTCTCTTTTATTTTATGCCAATTCTTTTATACAGCAAACATTAAAAAAATACCTGTAATCATAAAAGTATCTAGCACTTAGAGTCGAGATCTGATTATGAGCTGACTACAGAGAGTTGTTTATAACTGCCCCACTCTGCTCTATTCTCCATCTTGTAGTTTCATGTTATGGCTGCTACTAAAATCATTCTCTTTTACTGTCATCATTTGTCTTAGCCTTCTCTTTCCTTCTGTCTTTTCAAGATTTTCTTCCTCCATGTGGATTCCCTAAAGCTCATTCTTAGTTTTTTGTTGTGGACATACTTGTATTCCTAAAGTTATATTTATGAAAAGTGTGGTTTGTATTCCTTAAATAAAAGATTTTTGGGGAAAAATAAATGCTGTTTTAAAATTTTTTTGAAATAACACAAAAATGGAGAAAGAATAATAGAGAAAATATCCATATGGTAGCCCAATAAACTTGGACTGCAAATTCTTAATTGCCTTTCAGTACCAAATGTACCCTTTAATATCTTCTCTATATAAACAATGAAATTAATTCATTGTTTAATTCATTTCTTGTTTAAACTGAGAACAATGTTAATCAATCTCAGTAGAAGAAATTCTCTTGCAGATTTCTGTCAGACTTTAACTTGATTATGTGATGTGAGGATGTCTGGTGGCTTCTGCCCAAGCCATGGGCCCAAAACAAAGTTCTTCCCTGACCTTGCAGCCCTCAGCATGGTTATAACCTTTCCACAGCCCTCTTATATTAAATTTGTTTTTATTTATTTATTTGACAGAGTTAGGCAGTGAGACAGAGAGACAGAGAGAAAGGTCTTCCTTCCATTGGTTCACTCCCTAAACGGTCGCTATGGCTGCAGCTATGCTGATCCGAAGCCAGGAGCCAGGTGCTTCCTCCTGGTCTCCCATGCGGGTGCAGGAGCCCTAGCACCTGGGCCATCCTCCATTGCCTTCGCGGGCCACAGCAGAGAGCTGGACTGGAAGAGGAGCAACCGGGACTAGAACTGGCACACATATGGGATGCCAGCGCCATGGGCAGAGGATTAACCAAGTGAGCCATTGCACTGGCCTTAGCCCTCTTATCTTAGAAACTAGACAACATACGCTGTGTGCTCCAAAGGCCTTCTGTTCCCATCATCTTCCAGACTCCCATTGTACACCTATATCATCTATTGCTTTATTTCTTGCTCTGCCATCTGCACTTGAGAGGCTACCAATTTCTTGCTGAGCAATTCACAATCAGTTCAGGTCTGATTGACCCAAGAAAATCCTTTGCTATCTGCTGGGCAAATGACAGCTTCTCCAACAAGTTCTGAATATCTTCCTAAATTGTCCTTCCTTGGGTTCTCTTGCCTCAATCCTAGGTGCCATATACAGTTTCCTTATAACTTATACTCATTAGATTTAATTATCTTTATATTAATCTCCTCTGTTTACTTATCATGTGATTTCATGTGGGATCTTCACAAAGTTCATAAAAAATAATATCCATGAATTTCAAATTATTTTGCACCAAAAACATTTATATTTTAATTCCATTTCTCCATGAACTTCTTGTAATACCCAAATCTCCTGATTGGACTCAGATGTTTACAGTTTATGATACAAAATTCTTCTGCAGGTTAGCATAAGTGACATATGGAACACTGGACATTTATATTAATTTATATAGTAAAATACATTAAAGCCTAAAGAAAAGTCCGATTTTGGGGGTTTTCGGCCACTAAATTTTGTGTTTAATTTCATCCTCATTGATATTGAGAAACATTATTTTGTTTTTGGTTTTGCTCAAGTAGTCATACAATTATAATTTTGAGCTGTGGGTCTTATAGATGTTACTAAAAAGTAAGTGGCCATCTGGGATACATTAGTGAAAAGCTATTAGTTTTAGTGTCAGTGTAAGATATTTTATTTCTTCTATTGGAAAGATTTTCATTTTGGGATGTTAGGAATGTATATTAAGAAAAAGCAGGATTTTTGTGCCGGTGTTGTGGCGTAATGGGTTAAACCTCTGCCTGCAATGCCGGCATCCCATATGGGTGCCAGTTTTAGACCCAGCTGCTCCACATCTGATCCAGCTCCCTGCTAATGCATCTGGGAAAGCAGCAGAAGATGGCTTAAATGTCTAGGCCCCTGCACCCAAGTGGCAGACCTGAAAGAAGCTCCAAGCTCTTGGCTTCAACATGGCACAGCTCTGGCCGCATGGATGAGAATACAAAGAAAGCCAAATAAATTGAGGAGCACTAATGCATATGCTAAGGATCTGTCACGATTGACTATTCCATATTTTCCAGCTACAGAAACGATGTCTTTAACTAGGAGATTTAGTTCCTCTGAGTTCTCAAGTATATCAGCTAGGATTGTTTCTATTGCACAAGACCCCAAAACAACTGTAATTCACAAAATAAGCAGAATTTTTGGGATTGCATATGAGTATTACTTGAAAATCCAGAGGATAATCTCATTTCCAGTGTGGCTTGGTCAGGGGCTCAAATCATTCTATCAAGACTTCATTCTCCTTTTCACTTCTTGTCTCTTTTCCTGTTGGCTTCATTCTTAGACTTAAGTGTGTGGGGAGTAGAGTTGTCACCCAGAACTTTTAAGCCTACATTTTTCTGGGTAAAAATCCATCCATAATGAAAGTACTTGATCAAAGTACTTGATCAAATCCCAATATTCACTCTGCTTGGAATTACTTGGGTTATCTGCCTAACCTTGAACCAAAGCCCTAGTACTTCACGGATTCCATATCACCCTGTGTGAGGTTGAGTCACCACTGGAACCAAGTAGATAATCAGTTAGGGGTGATTCTCTATTGAAATTCAGAGCATGCTACTCTAAAGAAGGCCAGATAAATGGTTGGTGGGCAAAATAACAAATATACACTAAATTAAGTATAACATAAACTGCTTCTCAGTGGTCTCGTAGGAGTCAGTCTATGTCAGATAAGTCTTGCTGCATTGAATCCAAATATTCAGCCTGCATAGCTTAATTCCCAATGTCCCCACTGAGAAGGTCTGACAGTAACCCTTCCCGGCAACCCATTCTCTCAAAAATTTGCTGTGCACTTTATTTAATATAGAATAATTACTTGTCAGACTTTCCAGGCTTTAAGCAAAGATGTCTGCTATGGGCAACAGCCTTCCTCTATGTTGAAAACCAACTTTGAAAAAAAAAAAAAAAAAAAGAAAACCAACTTCGTTGCTAAATGATTAATTCTTCAGCACACCTATTTTATGTTCATTTAAGATAATAAGGGTGAGTCTTTGTCTCTTCACAATTCTATTTCTTTCTTTTCTTTTCTTTTTTTTTTTTTTTAGAACTACATAGATGTAAGCTCAGGAGCTTGAAATTCCTTTTCTTTCTTTCTTTCTTTCTTTTTTAAGATTTGTTTACTTGAGAGTTAGAGTTACAGACAGAGAAAGGGAGAGACAGAGAGGTCTTCCATCTTCTGGTTCACTCCCCAAATGGCCACAACAACCGAACGCCAGGCGTCAGGAGCTTCTTTCGGGTCTCCCATGCGGGTGCAGGGTCCCAAGTTCATTCTTTACTGCTTTTCCAGGCTATCAGCAGGGAGCTGGATAGGAAGTGGAGCAGCCGGAACTAGAACCGGCACCTATATGGGATGTCAGCACCACAGGAAGATGCTTAACCTACTATACCACAGCTCTGGCCCCTGCAATTCTATATCAATTGTTGATGATAAGTTTAACTCTTATCAAGAGCTTGTTAAATAACAAGCATGCATATAATTACTTTATATATATATATATATATATATATTTGACAGGCAGGGTGGACAGTGAGAGAGAGAGACAGAGAGAAAGGTCTTCCTTTGCCGTTGGGTCACCCTCCAATGGCCGCTGCGGCCAGAGTGCTGCGGCCGGCACATCGCACTGATCTGATGGCAGGAGCCAGGAGCCAGGTGCTTTTCCTGGTCTCCCATGGGGTGCAGGGCCCAAGCACCTGGGCCATCCTCCACTGCACTCCCTGGCCACAGCAGAGAGCTGGCCTGGAAGAGGGGCAACCGGGACAGAATCCGGCGCCCTGACTGGGACTAGAACCCCGTGTGCTGGCGCCGCAAGGCGGAGGATTAGCCTAGTGAGCCGCGGCGCTGGTCACTTTTTGTATATTAACTTATTTTATCCTCACAAAACAAAACTGAGGTACATACTACTATTTTTCTTATTTAATAAGTAAGGAAATCAAGGCAGAGAGAGGCTAGATAATTTGTCCAGATGTCACAAAGTAGAATGAGGTAGACCAAGAATTCTCAAACAACTTAAGCTGTTTGATTTCAGGAGCTTATCCACTACCTAATGCTGCCTCTAGTGGGTACCAATACCCTCATCATTGGTTTACTTCCCTAACTTGTGCTAGATAGATCCTGACTCTACTAGTAAGACATTAGCTTTATTCTGAGCAATCATAAAGGCACAGCTTTCGTATGTCTAGCATTTTTGTATAGCTGCTGAAATTTCACATGTACTTTTTGGGTACAGAAAGAAACTTAGAGAAAGAAAGATCTTATTATCGTACTTTGTTTTCCAAAGCTTTGAGTTAAAAAGCTGGTTTCTGTGACCCCTTTAGATGTCAACCTCACTTCCTCTTGTCTCAGCTTTTCTATTAATGTTTGAGAGAGACAGAATAATGTAGCAGGTAGAACGGGCTTGAAAGTCAGACAGATCTGGGTTCAAGTTTTGACTTCATAACTAAGATTCATGTGATTTTGAGCGTATTCCTTTTCTCTAAGCTTTAGTTTTCTTATATGTAAAGTGCTGAGGAAACAGAATTTAGGAAACAGAAAACTTAATTAACTCTTAGTTAAAAAAAGGTCATAGTTCACAAATAATAGTGGTCACTAGATTTAGGTGGGAGGAATTTTGGAAATGCAAAGAAAGTGCTTGTAATATTGGGATATTTATATTCTGTGGTCATAGGTACAATCAAAAAAACAACTCTTATATGAGGGCACAGATAGCTAAAATGCTCTATGTTAGCCTAAATCTATAGACTGTGTCTCTTTTTTTGTTGTTGTTGTCTTTTTTTTTTTTTCTGACAGGCAGAGTTAGAGAGAGAGAGAGACAGAGAGAAAGGTTCTTCCTTCTGTTGGTTCACTCCCCAAATGGCCGCTATGGCCGGCACTGCACCGATCCGAAGCCAGGAGCCAGGTACTTCCTCCTGGTCTCCCACGCGGGTGCAGGGCCCAAGGACTTGGGCCATCCTCCACTGTCCTCCAAGGCCACAGCAGAGAGCTGGACTGGAAGAGGAGCAACCGGGACAGAATCCAGCGCCCCAACCGGGACTAGAACCCCAGGGTGCCTTGTTTCTCTAAGGAGCACATGTTTCAGCCTGGGTTTCCTTGAGATCCCTCAAGCAAACATCAGCAGCAACAATAATAAAAATACTCTCAGTGGATTTGAATTCAAATATGATGGGATATAGTTTTTCTTTAATAATAAGAATAATAAAAATGCCTTCCTCAAAACATTTATTAAGAGGATTTATTGAGATAAAACATAAGTTCAATAAACATAGATTCATACACATTTATTCTTGGTGCACACAGTGACTCATCCAGGAGTCTGACCTGTTTCTCCTCCCTTACTTCCAATGCCTTTCCACCCCTCCCTTAGCTGGGAACTCTGCTTCTCTCCAATCTGCACAAGTTCCAGAAGCATAGATTGTGCAAATAAGTGGCTAAAACTTACCTAAAGATTAGCATCCTTTTTGCATGTCAGCAGGATTTGATGTTCATTGTTAAAGTCGTCTTGTAGGGCCTGATGAGACACCTTAATTGTTTCCTAATTCTTACGCTGTGCAATGAATTTCATGCTGTCTCCAAGTCTCCATCCTCAAGTATAGCAAGATGCCCTGACAGCTCCTGAATCTTGTAAACTTTATCTTTACAATTTCAGCTTTGGTTTACTGATATGACTTCTTAAGCCATCTTGGTTTTTGTCAGTGCATAGAATCTGCTCTAAACAGGGCTTCTTGCGGATCCTTCTCACATCCCTCCCCTTTATCAGCTTCTTTGTGGCAAAATCTACTGAAGATAGGGAAATCCCAGTTTCACAGTCATTTCAGTCTCACTCATGTCTCATACATGCCAAAACATTGGGTGTTTAGTTAACGGCTCCATAATTGAGTGGATTAATGAATTCCTTATTAATGAATTAGATTCATATACAAAGCAAACAAGATCTTTATACAAAGAAATTACATAGAAGCAACCACAAATGTGATTTTCTGATATTTAAGAAGAAGCTAGTTTTTGACCTGGAGGGCTTAACAAAGATTTCTATTTTACCTGTGGTGTTTTGTTCTCAGTTATTATTGGATCAATATTTCCTTCCATAGCACCCACCTGTTCTTTATATAACCTGGAACTTCTATTTAATTTTTCTGTATTAGTTTTCCTTCGAATGCACTGCAGTTTGAAAACAAAGTATGCAACTCAATGCCTCCTATTGTGGATGAAACAGGATTTTGCGATGTGACCATTGTTGGCAGCAGGGAATCAGAAATCACTGGAAAATTGAAGTCCAGGCTCATGGTATACTTGAAAAGATACTTCACTACTATTATTTTTTGTGTATGGGTACTCCCTAAAGTGAAGTAAAAGAGACATGAGATAGAAGGCACGAACACTTCAAAATCAACAGAAATGTCTCATCTTTATTTTTAATTTTTCTTTTATATTTTGACTCAATTCTGTTTTTCCTTATATATTTGTGAAGACCTCAAATTTGGACTGACCCTGGCTCTATTTTCTCTACTGTCACCTGATTTCATTTCTTTCATCTATTGCATTTGTTAAATCTTTAATTTTTTTATGAGGGCTTTAGTAATAACTTATAAGTCTATAACTTAATATGAACTGAAGGGAATCTTTTCGGTTACTTTAGGGATCTGCACTTTTGTTGGACTAAGCATAAATAAGACTCAGGATTTAAAATGGAATTGTATGTTAAATTACTAACACTTGGAAAATACTTGATTATTTTTGATAGCATAATGTTAATAATTTTAAAGTTATCTGACAAATTACCTTGATAAAACTCCCCAATTACTCTTTATTGTCTAATATTCATTCATACATTCATACATACCTTCTTGGATACTGTTGGGAGTTTGTAATCACTACATTGGACAGCCCTGAGGTGGGTGGTATGTAGGGAGTTTTTGATATTCTGTTTATAAGTTATACCAATTGCTTCCATCTGTTTTGCAGTTTAGTTTCTTTGAAAAGTACAAAGGGTAATCATTATAGTTGCTGACAATGAGTGAGTTAGCATGGATAAAATAAATATAAGAATTATGTGTTATGATCAAGTCAATTTATACAGAGCAACATAAAAAGGTATTTACAATAATATGAAACTTTTAGGTTACGTATATTTTGTAACCAGATATATTCATTCCTATGTTAATGATATTATCTCCTTTTTATTTTTTTAAAAATATTTATTTTATTTATTCTAAAAGTAAAGAGACAGAGACAGAAACATCTCCCATTGTTAGTTCACTACCCAAATGCCTACAGAAGCTGGGACTAGGCCAGGCTGCAACTACAAGATGAGAATTCAACCTGTGTCTACTACATAGGTGGCAGAAACCCAACTACTTGAGTTATCCCTTCTGCTTCCCAGGATGTACATAGGAGGGATCCATTATCAGAAGTGGGGCTAGGATTTGAACTTAAAGATGAGATTTGGATGTCCCAAGTGGCTCCATATATGCTAGGCCAAACACCCATTTTTGTATTCTTCTAAAATTAATTTTATAAATATAATTTACATACAACAAATGAATATACTTGTTTGCATTTAGATGAGTTTTAACAGCGTGTATCTCCTTATAACCAGTATTCTGATGAAGATGTAGAACATTTCCATCCCTGCAAATTTTCTCATCCTCCTTTGCTTTGATCCCTGACCCCATTCTGTCACCATAAAGTAGCCTGAATTTTCTAGAATTTCATATGAATAGAATGATATGATATATAGTCTTTTTTTTTTTTTTTTTGACAGATAGAGTTATACACAGTGAGAGAGAGAGAGACAGAGAGAAAGGTCTTCCCTCCACTGATTCAATCCCCAAATGGCCACTACAGCTGGCGCTGCACCAATCCGAAGCCAGGAGCCAGGTGCCTCCTCCTGGTCTCCCATGCCGGGGAGGGCCCCGTATATAGTCTTTTGTGTCTGGCCTTTTCACTTAGCATTTTTTTAAAGACTGCTTTATTTATTTATTTTGAAAGTTATGGAGAAAAGATGGAGAGGGAGGGGGAGGGAGGGGAGAGTGCTGGAGGGCAGAGAGAGAGGGAGAGAGAGAGAGAGAGAGAGAGAGATTGATCTTTCATCCGTTGGTTCACTCCCCAGATGGCCGAAATAGCTAGGGCTGGACCAGGCCTAAGCCAGGAGCCAAGAGATTCTTCTAGGTCTCCCATGCAGGTGCAGGGTACCAACCATTTTTTTCATTGCTTTCCCAGTCTGTAAGCTGGAAGCTGGATCAGAAGAAGAGCAGCCGGGTCTAGAATCAGTGCTCATATGGGATGCCGGCACTGCAGGCAGAGGCTTCGCCAGCTATGCCACAGTGCTAGTCCTTCCCTAGACATTTTATTTTGGTCTTTTTATCTTTTCTCCTCATTATGTTCAATTAAAAAAAATCCTTGAATGTGTTTATCATAGGCTCTAAAAAATTCTTCTCTGCTAATTCCATTACTTTCTTCTTTCTGGGTCAAGTTTTACTAATTTTTCATCTACTTACATATTATATTTTCCTGCATCTTTTCACTTTTGTTATTTCTTAGTTATTTTTTTAAAAAATACAAAGTACAGTGTGCAGTGTGATAATTACATGTATTCAAGGTGCTGATCAAATAAGATTAATGTCTCTATCTCCTTAATTATGTTCGTTTTTAAAAATAGCACTCAATAATTAAACACATTTATAGGGTACACAAATTTATGGGGTATATATTTCAATGCATGAATACAACATATACTGATTATATGATTAATTAATATTTTCTTCTATTTTTAAAAACATTTATTTATTTATCTGAAAGGCAGAGTCATGGAGACAGACAGGCAGAGGCAGAGTCAGAAAGAGAGAGAACTGGTTCACTCCTTAAATGGCCACGTTGTCCAGAGCTGGCCCAGGCTGAAGCCAGGAGCCAGGAGATTAATCTGGGTCTCCCATGTGGGTGCAGGGACCCAAGTACTTGGGTCATCTTCTGCTGCTTTCCCAGGTGCATTAGCATGTAGATGGATCAGAAGTGGAGTAGCCTGGACTCAAACCTGTACTCATATGGGATGCCAGTGTTGCAGGTGGCAGCTTAACCCATTGTGCCACAGAGCTGGTCCCACTTCTTCTTATCAATACTTTATGTTTGAAGAGTTTTTGCTCCTCTATTCTATTAATTCACAAAATATATAACAGATTATTGTGAACTGCAATCACTATGCTGGGCTATGGAACATGAGAATTTATTCCTTCTATCTAACCATGTTTTAGTACCCATTATCTAGTCTGCCGTATCCTAACCAACTCTTCCTAATGTCTTGTAACCACAATTTTATACATATGAGATATTTGTCTTTCTATGTTTATTTAATGTGATGTCCTCCAATGCTATCCATTTTGTTGCATCTTATAGGATATCATTCTTTTGTATGGCTGAGTAGTATTCCATTGTGTGTGTGTGTGTGTGTGTTTATGTCCATTTATCCACTGATGAGTATCTAGATTGATTCTGTATCTTAGCTATTGGGAGTAATGCTACAATGAATGTGAGAGTATGTCTCTTTGATATGCATTTTCATTCCCTTTGATATACACCCAGACGTGGGATAGGTCAATCATATGGTAGATACAGTTTTAAGTTTTTGTGAAACTTCCATAGTGTTGTCTGTAATGGCTATACTGATTTACATTCCCATCAACGGTGTATAAGAATTTCCTTTTTTTTTAAGATTTATTTATTTATTTGAAAATCAGAGTTACACAGGGAGAGAAGGAGAGGCAGAGAGAGAGAGGTCTTCCATCTGCTGGTTCACTCCCCAATTGGCCACAATGGCCGGAGCTCATTGATCCAAAGCCAGGAGCCAGGAGCTTCTTCTGGGTCTCCCACGTGGTTTCAGGGGCCCAAGGACTTGGGCCATCTTCTACTGTTTTCCCAGGCCATAGCGGAGAGCTGGATCAGAAGTAGAGTAGCCAGGACTCGAGCTGGCGCCCATATGTGATGCCAGCACTGCAGGTGGCAGTGCTAAGTCACAGCTCCAGCCCCAAGAGTTTCCTTTTCTATACATTCTTGCTGGCGTTATTTTTTTCTCTTATTGATAATAGGCATTCTAACTAGAATGGGATGGTAACTCACAGTGGTTTTAATTTATGTTTCCTTGGTATCTAATGATGTTGAGCATTTTTTTTTTATTGCTTTTATTGGGGCCAGCATTGTGGCAATGCAAGTTAAGCTGCTGCCTGTAGTGTCAGCATCCCGTAGGGGCACAGGTTCGGGTTCTGGCTGCTCCACTCCTGATCCTGCTTTCTGCTAATGTGCCTGAAAATCAGTGGAAGATGCTACAGCTAAAGTACCTGTAGAATATAAATGTGCTGTAGACCGAGGTCAGCATACTATGTTCCATAGGCCAAATCTAGCCTTGGACAATATTTGTGTGTCAATAAGCTAAGGATGGTGAGTGAATAGTAAAAAAGTTATTTGTATGTGTGTCAGACTAACTTCATTTGTAGCTGTTCAACAACTGTATTATCAGGCAAAGTAACCTAGCATTTGCAATTCTTTATATGTTTAACACTTTTCCAGGGTTAGCATTGAAATAATTTCAAACTTCATCTTAAAAATATATAAACACTGACATCACAGTATGTCTTTATCCTAAAAATAATTTAAAAACCATGTTTATCATTGTTTGGTTTGCTAACTATCTGATCCACATTTAAATGATAAAGACAATTTTATGAAGGGGGTAAATGCGGCTAAATTTTGCCATTAAAGCTATAAAAATCCATACATTACTTGCAATTATTTCCTATATCCCACTTTATTTTCAAATCAAAAGAAACATCAGGGGCCAGCACTGGTGTAGCAGGTTAAAGCCCTGGACTACAGTGCCGGCATCTGTATCAACGCTGGTTCGAGTCACAGCTGCTCCACTTCCAATCCAGCTCCCTGCTAATGTGCCTGAGAAAGCAGTGGAAGGTGGCCCAAGTCCTTGGGCTCCTGAACCTGCATGGGAAACCCAGAGGAAGCTTCTGGCTCCTGGCTTCAGACCAGCACATCTCTGGCTGTCATGGCCATTTGGGGGAGTGAACCAGTAGATGGAAGACCTTTCTCTCTGTCTCCCCCTCTCTCTGTAACTCTACTTCTCAAATAAATAAATAAAATCTAGAAAAAAAGAAACATCAATGTTTTCCAGAAAAAGGGATGGTTCCCCCAGATAGCACTCTGTGCTTGGAATGGGATGATAATTTTGCAAAGTAAACTCTTACATATATAATTATATTGTAAATTATCATGTGGTAATGGAATAAAAGGCAGCCAAGAACTGGCAACTTAACTGAAATATACAATTTTTTTTATCAGCAAACAGGGTGCCAAAATCATATAATGTTAGTTATATCTATTCCCTTTGAACTTATAGGATGAAGTGATAAAGTGATATTTGTTCGGAAGGGGGAGATGAACTAAGGATTTATCTCTCACGCATTCTCTCTAGTTTTCTCTCTCATATATTTTGAGAAGCGGAGGTTAAACTCAGGCAGCTGGAAAATACACCCACACTTTTGGTGATAGTAAATTACTTGAGAGCAGACAGGTGTGTGATACAACAGGTAGCTCTATGGCTGTGAAAACACAACAGGATAGATGCCAAGAGAAATCCTTTCCTAAAAGCCAAGCTCTGGTTTGATTTTTTTTGCCAAGGGCAGAGCTTAAAAGCTTTACAAAAAGACATCTTGCTTCCAATGCAACTTTACATTTTTAAAGCTCCATTTTTTTTGTTTCCATCTGAAATGAGTTTTGCATTCTCTGATATAGTTTCTGCTTCATGCCAACACTTTTCCTTTCTAAATATTAAAACTTTCTTCACCTTGATCTTTTCAGAATTGAATATTGTTCATTTCTTTGTTGAATACCACTTTAGTGACTTGATTAAAATAAACTTTTCCATTTCCTCCTTAATGTTTTTCAGAAGGTTTGGAGAAATGTTTCCACCCATAAAAGGCATCTGAATTTTTAATAGCAGATTTAATTTCAACATGTACTTATTTAATGCTTATTATTGGTAAATATTCCAGGAGTTTTGGAGTGCCAAGAAAATAATGAACCATTAGTGATATGTAAATTCTTAGTAGTTACAAAATATAGGAAAAATATCATGTATGGATAATAATAGAGTAAAATAACATCAGTGTTACAGTATATGAGTAGGTCATAATAACAGTGTAGGCAGAATATTCTTCTATGAAAACTTTTTGTGTATTTCTGGCAGGTGGTAATTGTTCACATGTTGTGGGCTTTGATCTCCCTGGCCACAGCTCTGCATAAGAGTCCCAATATATTTCAATTATTATTTTTCATCAATCTCTCTTTGATTACAGTTGTTTTTCTTAGTTCTCTTTTTTTTCACAAATTTAAGATTCAGAGTGATGGGGAAGAAGAGAGAGAGAGAAGTTGGGCATAGAAAGAGAGAAACACTCTCATCTGTTGCTTCACTCCGCAAAGTACCCATAATGGCTATGGCCAGGCCAGGCCCAAACTGGGAGCTGGGATCTTTATCCAGGTCTCCCATGTGGGGCAGCAACCTAACTACTTTATCAATGGCTGTCTCCCAGTGTCTGCATTGGCAGGAAGCTGGAATCAGGAGCTGGAGGAGGATATCAAGCCTAGATATTCCAGTATCGGATGCAGGCATCTTAACTGCTAAGCCAAATGCTCACTCCCTGGTGCTGTTAACTTTGTTGCATCACAGATGGTCTGCTTCATGTTTAAATTCTCCCTCCAAATAAGCCCATGTCTAATGGACTCTAGAATCTAATCTATGCAGTTACCATTGCTAATCTAACAATTAGTCCTCACCTCTTTCATCTTCTCTGGCTTATTTCCTATAAGCACAGCTTGTTAACAAATTACTAGTTTATATACTCAGCAAGTTGTAACATTAAAAAGAGTCATATATGGGAGATTTGAGTAGTAGTTAAGTACATGGACTCTGAATCATATTGCCCACCTCGGTTTCCTGTGAACAATTTCAGGTAAGTTATTTACCTCTGTATTTCTTATGTCAAATGGTGATATTGATAGTTTTGATTTTCTCTTACTTGTATTAAATGAGTTTATTTGTATAAAGTATATAGAAGGAGATAAGACATAGAGGGACCATTCAGTATCTGATTAAGTTTTTATTATCATTAGAAATAAGCAAGCAGGCTTGGAAAAAGTTCTCCCTCTTCTACTTTAGCTTTTGAGAAAAAAATTATTTCCACACTCACATTTTCAGGATTTCATATTTCTTTGGTCAGTATTTATTTTGGAAGGCCATGAATAAATGTAATAAATTATGAGGAGTTTGGTTGTGATTTGAAAAACCCATCTCAGATTGAATAGTAGGAAATGGATAGATCAAACCTGGTGGCAGAGAGCAGGAATGGAAAGGGAAAACCAAGTGTAATCTGCCTCCAAAAGTAAATCTGTTCTGGAATATGTACAGATTATAAAGACGATGAAAACTGATCTTCAGATAGTCATGGTATAGAAGGGAATGTTACCATCATTACTGCTGTGAATTTGCCTGTGTGAGTGATTTTGTTGGGCCCAGCTATCTTAGCAAAAATTGCTCCATTATGGAAATCTTGAAAACCTTCATGAGCAAGTTTGTTATGAAACATAGAATCCAGGGGTGGAAATTCTGTATTAGATCTAATAGGAAGGTCTGAATCTGATTACTTACTCTCATATCAGAAGTTTTCTAAAATGTGTTGACAGCATCCCTCTGCCTTTACATTTCATGAGCTTTGAAGAATCCTTGTAAAGCAGAATTATAAAGACTTAAATCTATGACCTGACACCATCAAATTATTAGAGAGCATTGGAAAAACCCTGCAAGATATAGGTACCTGCAATGACTTCTTGGAAAACACCCCAGAAGCACAGGCAGTCAATGCCAAAATTAACATTTGGGATTGCATCAAATTGAGGAGTTTCTGTACTGCAAAGAAACAGTCAGGAAAGTGAAGAGACAACCGACAGAATGGGAAAATATATTTGCAAACTATGCAACAGATAAAGGGTTGATAACCAGAATCTACAAAGAAATCAAGAAACTCCACAAGATCAAGACAAACAAACCACTTAAGAGATGGGCCAAGGACCTCAAAAAAGAGGAAATCCAAATGGCCAACAGACACATGAAAAAATGTTCAAGATCACTAGCAATCAGGGAAATGCAAATCAAAACCACAATGAGCTTTCATCTCACCCCAGTTAGAATGTCTCACATTCAGAAATCTACCAACAATAGATGCTGGCGAGGATGTGGGGAAAAAGGGACACTAACCCACTGTTGGTGGGAATGCAAACTGGTCAAGCCACTATGGAAGTCAGTCTGGAGATTCCTCAGAAACCTGAATATAACCCTACCATACAACCCAGCCATCCCACTCCTTGGAATTTACCCAAAGGAAATTAAATTGGCAAACAAACAAGCTGTCTGCACCTCAATTTTTATTGCAGCTCAATTCACAATAGCTAAGACCTGGAACCAACCAAAATGCCCATCAACAGTAGACTGGATAAAGAAATTATGGGACATGTACTCTATTGAATACTATACAGCAGTCAAAAACAACGAAACCCGGTCATTTGCAACAAGATGGAGGAATTTGGAAAACATCATGCTGACTGAATTAAGCCAGTCCCAAAGGGACAAATATCATATGTTCTCCCTGATCGGCGACAACTGAGCACCAGAGGGGAAACTTGTTGAAATGAAATGGGCACTATGAGAAACAGTGACTTGATCAGCTCTTGTCCTGACGGTTGATGTACAATGTAATACTTTATCCATTTTAGTATTTTTTTTTTGTTCTCGTAACATTGGTTGAACTCTATAACTATCACACACTTATTCTTAGGTGTTTAAATTTTAACTGAAAAGTGATCCCTGTTAGGAATTTGGAAAACATTATGCTGAGTGAAATAAGCCAATCCCAAAGGGACAAATACCACTTGTTCTCCTTGATAGGTGACAACTAACTGAGCACCAAAAAGGAAACCTGTTAAAGTGAAATGAACACTATGAGAAACGGTGACTTGATCAGCCCTCACCCTGATTGTTGATGAGCAACTTGATATGTTATCCCTCTTAGTATTTTTTTTGTTTGTTCTACTTAATACTTTTGGTTGAATACTGTAATCAATACACAATTCTTCTTAAGTGCTGAAACTTAACTGAAAAGTGATTGCTGTTAAATCTAAGAGTGGGAATAAGAGAGGGAAGAGATGTGCAATTCAGGACATGTTCAAGCTGACTTACCTCAAACGGTAGATCTAGAAACATACCAGGGGATTCCAATTCAATCCCATCAAGGTGACATGTAGCAATGCCATCTCACTAGTCCCAGTGATCAATTTCTGTTCATTAAGGCTTTTTAACATTGAGTTCCTGAGAGTTACTTTTCCTGTTTGTGAAGTCCCTTCTGTTGGCTCTGATATATTCTGAATGTTTGTGTCCTGCATATGTTTATGTATTGAAATCCTAACCCTCAAGATAATTTAAAGTTGTGAGCATTTGGGAACTTATTTGATTATGATCATGAAGCCCTAATGAATGTTCTTAATGCTGTTATTGAAATAAGCCCAGTGGGTATCTCACTAGCACTTTCTACCCTATGAGGACACAATGAGAGTATGCTATCTATGAACAAGACAGTGGATTCTCATCATACACCATGCTGCTAGGGCCTTGAACTTGAACTTCCAGCCTTTAAAACTGTATGATGTATTATAACTGGACTCAGCTCCTCGGTGATAATCGATCTGTCTTTCTCCATTTTCATTGTCTCTTGTTTTCTCCACTTTGCCTTCTTAGGCCCTAGAATGATGCCAATTAGATGGAGTTGCCCGACTAAATTATACTGACCAAGACTAATTCCCTAAGAAACCATTGAAACTTGAAGATAACTATGATTGTAGATGTCTCAATCAGTTTTTATCTATAAACAATATTATTTGTGAAAATACAGCTTGATGTATATATTTTTAAAAGATTTATTTATTATTTTGAATGTCAGAGTTACCTAAAGAGAGAGAGAGAGAGGGAGAGAGAGGGAGGTAGAGAAAGATAGATCATCCATCCGTTGGTTCATCCCCAAATGGCTGCAACAGCCAGGGCTGGGCCAAACTGAAATCCAGGAACCTCTTCAAGTCCTCCCCCATGGATGAAGGGGCTCAAGGACTTGGGCCATTTTCTGCTGCTTTGCAAGGCACACTAGCAGGCAGAAGGATGGGGAGTGGAGCAACTGGAACTTGAACTGGCGCCCATATAAGTTGTTGGCATCACAGGCAGCAGCCTAACCTGTTATGCCACATGCTGGCCCTTTGATATATATTTTTAAAACTTCAGTTTTCCAGTCCTTGTAAATGTTTGTATTTTATCTTCACTCCGGTTTGTGCACATCTTGAAGGAGTCATAACAATGCTGGATGCAAGTGTGGATTACCTCCCTAAATCCCCATTTTAGAGCTTTCTGCTTTCTGTGAGTTACTGCAATAGGTTTTGGTATTCACTCCAACCCTTTGACTTCAAAATATATGTCTTTTTTCTAAGTAGCTCTATGCCTAACATGGTGCTTGATGCCTTGTAAATCGGGGTAAATCCCTGTTTCCTCTGGGAACTTAATATTAGTTGATATCTTCAGGCCTTCAGTATTTTTGCTTATGGTTCTTTCATTTCTTGAGTGCACATTTTGAATTAGTTTCAGAACCTGAGCTCTGGAAGCTCTGAGCCATACCATTAACCAAGTCATTTAGCAGTATGAAAATGCTTTCGGAGATCAATTCAGGGTTTCCAGAGGAAATAATTTCCCTTCTCACTGCTGCCTAGAACTTTGGAAGCTGCCTTTTCACCTCCTGAAGTTCATGATAGCAGTGAGCAGCTTCTGTAGCTATTGTAAATGCAGCCTTCCACAATGCCTTTATAAAGCGTGCACTGGCATCCCTGAGCATCCTGTTAATTAAGAATTCACAGCCCTATTTCTCCTTCATCCTCCTCCACGGCCTGTACTGTCAGGTTTTGCTCCTCTTCCTTCTAACAGAAACTGAAATTAGAATTCCAAGTGGAGGCGTCACTCCCCAAGGAGACTGAGAACACCACACTCTTCTGAACTTGTTCTCTTTCAGGGCATCTGTCAGGAGTGGCTCACTTGTCAAAGTGTGGATATTTTGCTGTTATTTCATTCATTTAGAAATAGTGCATATCTCTGAGCAGTGTCTTTGTAGAAGGAAGTATAATAGAAATCCTCAGATTTAACACACTGTGATGCTAGCCCTTGCAAACACAAACTTTTTTCAATAACCTTTTGGTTGATAATCCCAATTTAATGCCTTTTAAAAATAAATTGGTTTGGGACCAGCACTGTGGCATAGTGGGTAAAGCTGCCACCTTCAGTGCTGGCATCCTATATGGGCATGGGTTTGAGTCCTGGCTGCTCCGCTTCTGATCCAGCTCCCTGCTATGGCCTGGGAAAGTAGTAGAAGATGGTCCAAATCCTTGGGCGCCTGCACCCGCATGGGAGACCCGAAGAAGCTCCTGGCTCCTGGCTTCGGATCTGCACAGCTCTGGCCATTCCAGCCAACTGGGGAGTAAACCAGCAGATGGAAAACCCCCCCGCCCACCTCCTGCTCTCTGTAACTCTGCCTTTCAAATAAATAAATAAATAAGCCTTTAAAAGAAATGTTGGGGCCTAAATATCTGTCTTACTTGATTGTTATGTCTTTAAAAGATCCAATATATTCTTTTTTTTTTTAAAGATTTTTTTTTATTTATTTATTTGAAAGAGTTACAGAGAGAGGTAGAGACAGAGAGAGGTTTCCATCCTCTGGTTCACTCCCCAGATGCGCTGATCTGAAGCCAGGAGCCAGGAGCTTCTTCTGGGTCTCCCACGTGGGTGCAGTGGCCCAAGGATTGGGCCATCTTCTACTGCTTTCCCAGGCCATAGCAGAGAGCTGGATCGGAAGAGGAGCAGTTGGGTCTAGAACTGGCGCCCATATGGGATGCCAGCATGCCGGCGTTTCATGCCAGGGCTTTAACGCGCTGCGCTACAGCGCCAGCCCCTGAGCCAATATATTCTAATTCTTCTGAATTATGGCTGAGAGATAAGAGGTGACTTATCTAATGAATCCTTTATTCTTATAAATCATGTTTTCTTCTATCCAAGTACTAACCAGACCTGACTTTGCTTAGCTTCTGAGATCAGAGGTGAGGGCCGGCGCCTCGGCTCAGTAGGTTAATCCTCTGCCTTGCAGCGCCAGCGCACCGGGTTCTAGTCCCAGTCGGGGCGCCGGATTCTGTCCCAGTTGCCCCTCTTCCAGGCCAGCTCTCTGCTGTGGCCAGGGAGTGCAGTGGAGGATGGCCCAAGTCCTTGGGCCCTGCTCCCCATGGGAGACCAGGAGAAGCACCTGGCTCCTGCCATTGGATCAGCGTTTTGTGCCGGCCGCGGCGGCCATTGGAGGGTGAACCAATGGCAAAGGAAGACCTTTCTCTCTGTCTCTCTCTCTCACTGTCCACTTTGCCTGTCAAGAAAAAAAAAAAGCCGGCGCCGTGGCTCAATAGGCTAATCCTCCACCTTGCGGCGCCGGCACACCGGGTTCTAGTCCCGGTCGGGGCGCCGGATTCTGTCCCGGTTGCCCCTCTTCCAGGCCAGCTCTCTGCTATGGCCAGGGAGTGCAGTGGAGGATGGCCCAGGTGCTTGGGCCCTGCACCCCATGGGAGACCAGGAAAAGCACCTGGATCCTGGCTCCTGCCATCGGATCAGCGCGGTGCGCCGGCTGCAGCGGCGGCCATTGGAGGGTGAACCAACGGCAAAGGAAGACCTTTCTCTCTCTGTCTCTCTCTCTCACTGTCCACTCTGCCTGTCAAAAATTAAAAAAAAAAAAACAAAAAAAAAAAACAAACAAAAAAAAGAAAAAAAAAAAAAAGAAGATCAGAGGTGAATGGGCATATTCAGGGTAGTATAGCCATAGACTCAATCATGTTTTCTATTCAAAATGTATCTACTTTAATAAATGTATGTGTTGAGCTATTATTAATATATGTAGAATCAGTATATATGCAACATAAATATAGTTTAATATATTAATATTAATATTTTAAATATATAACATAAATAAAATAAACTGCTAATTATTTGAATTTCTAGAAAGCCTAGATAAGAAACAATAATCTTATGACAAATAATCCATAGATTTTAGTCATAAAAGTTTAGGTTTGTCATGCTTTTTAATTTATTTTATGCTTTTTAAAAAATAAATTGAACATACGTTGAATAGAACAACGGTAACTGATAAGAATAAAATAGCTATCAGATCATTGTTCATGAGAACACAAATTAAAAAGAATTTTAATATATCATGGTGAAGATGTAAATTGACATAATCTGGTATCTTCCTAGGATGTGGTATTTTTGTTTTCTATTTTAAAACTTGAGGAAGAGGGGGCCAGCATTGTGCAGATTTGATTAAATCATCACTTGGGATACCCGCATACTATTTCAGAATGCCTGAGAGGGAGCCCCGCCTTCACTTCCAACCCAGCTTCCTGCTAATGTGCCTATGAGGCAACAGATGATGGCCTGAGTGCTTGATTCCCTCCCCGCCTTGGGGAAGACCCACATAGAGTTCTTGCCTCCTAACTTTGGCCTGGCTCAGCCCCAGCTTTTTGGCCATTTGGGGAGGGAACTAGTGATTAGAAGATCTCTCTGTCTCTCTCAGTCTCTCTCTGCCTCTCCTGCTCTCAGTTATTCTGTCTTTCAAATAAATACATAAAGCTTAACGATGACAACAACAACATAATTAAGAACTAATCTGAGTGGCTGAGTTTTCCTTAAACCTTCAGTATAAGTATAAAAGTTTAATAAACATACATAAAGTTGCTAAATTTGCATTTAAGGTAGCATTTATATGTTTTCAGGTTATTGATCATTTTTCTGAATAAAACCAATTTTGTCCTTATTTCATACACCTTCAATTTAATGTGTAGTTGGAGTGATAATTGTTTATTATGATCAAATTAATGATTATTTCACTAAAACTCATATTGAAAGAGTTAGAACAACTTGCTTTCCAAAAATAGACAAGCAGTAAAGGTGAGGAAAACTTTTGTTGAGATTATGGTATTTCTGAAAAGGTAGCACAACCTGGTTTGTAAACTTGCTAATTATCTTGGCATTTTCTGGGGCTAGAATAGATGTAAAATACATTCACACATTTTTACTGTCATAGAATTTCCTTCCCAAAATCTGATTTAAACAAGCAAAACTTACTTGGTTTACAAAAGAGGAT
This sequence comes from Oryctolagus cuniculus, assembly GCF_964237555.1. Lineage (NCBI taxonomy): Eukaryota > Metazoa > Chordata > Mammalia > Lagomorpha > Leporidae > Oryctolagus > Oryctolagus cuniculus. The sequence continues at coordinate 31,530,517 of NC_091443.1, forward strand.
TATTTAAATTTATTTTTAGTAATCTCCCTCCAATTCCTCATTTCTCATTACAAACTTGTTAAGGCAGACATGTCCTTTCTCCCGGCCTTTTCAAATTTCTGTGGGAAACTGTAACTAAGTATTGGATGACAGTTATCAATCTCTCACCTGTACTGACTCTGTATTTTTTTTTAAAAAAAAGATAAGTAACACATAGTGATAGTATTAACATGTGAAAGACAGAATTATGTGTAAGTTTTACAATAAGTTTTGAAACTATGTATCCCATTAATATCCCTTCATATATTCATTTTCAGATTGTTTCAGAAAAGTTGGCCATAAAAACATTTGTACAATATTATGTTTTTGTTGTTAATATTGCAGAAACTCAGTCAAGAGTTTGATTTTGCAGAGATGCTGGGCAGTGACATAATTCTGAATGTGTTTATAACTCTAAGATCATGGGATTTCCTGACAGTGGGAATAGAGTTATGTGAAAAGGGAGAAATGAAGAATGACCCTCAGAATTTTGACTTAAGCTACTGTAGTCCCTATTGTGTGAAAGAATAAAGCGGTTTTAGGTAAAATATTTAGAAATGTTCATTTTGAGTTACCTATTACATGTCCATGTAGAATAGTTCCCCTTGTTCTCCCAAGATACTTTTCCTCCTAGGATATCACAGTGAGGTTTCCTAGGTTTTCCGTGTCACATGATCAAATGTTTCCACTGTTTTATGTTGGCCTCATCTGTATAATTCTTTCCTTCTAATTTTAATAACTGCCTCATTGCTTTGGACATAGGGATCTGAATAGCTTGGTTGCTGTTAACCCAGAGTCATTATGTTATGTGCTGTTGTTCACCTACCTTTCACACCTTTGCAAATAGTTACTTTGTGAATAAATTGTCCTCAAATTTCCCAATTTTAGTTTGCCTTCTGGTTCCAATCAAGACCATCCAGGTAAAGCTCAAGGGTAAGATATCGGTTTCACAATTCTGGAGTTCAAGAAAGAAATCTGGCTTGAGGGATAAATCTGCGGTCATTACCACATGGATAGCATTTAAAGTCCATGAGTCTGGAAAAGATGATCAAGATGGTAAGCACAGACAGAGAATAGGGAAAGGACAAGTACTGGGTTTGGTCTACAAAACAATACAAGAACCTGCAAAGGAATCCAAGAAGGAGCATTTTGTGAGGTTGAAGGAAAAGTGTGAGTGTGGTATTGTGTTGTGAAGACTAAATAAAGCACAGTGTACAGAGTTATTTGTACCCCCATGTTTATAGAAGTTCAATTCATAAGATAGGGAATCAACCCAGATGTCCATCAACGGATTACTGGATAAAGAAAATGTATTTATACATGATGGGATACTACTCATCCATAAAAACAATGGAATCCTGTCTTTTGCAACAAAAGGGATGCAACTAGAGACCACCATGTTCAATTAAATAAGCCAGACCCAAATGACAAATATTATGTTTTCTCTGATTTATGGTAGCTAATACATAGAGAAAAAATAAACTTAATGTGCATGTCAAAATTGACATCTTATGATTTGATTACTGTTTATAACCTATGTCTATATTCCTGAGAAACAGTGGTATTTCTATTTCTACTTTTTACTTGTAGAACTCTTTATTTAAGGCAGCAGTAAGCTTGTGATTGTAAATTGAAATTATATTATTGCCAAAAATTTTTAAAAAGGAAAGGAAGGAAGAGACTGAGGGAGGGAGGAAGGTATCGTCATATTCTTAGAATTTTATCTATGAAATTTATGAAATCTATTCTCTATATATTAATAAATTAAAAAATGTAAAGAAAAGGAAGGGGCATTCACTCTATCAAATACTCCTGACAGTCAGCATTGATCATTGGATTGAGCAACATGATAGAGCTAAAAGCCTAACTGGAAGTGGTATCACGAGAGAATGGGTATTGAAGGCTTGTGCACAAGGAGTACAGACAACTTTTGGAGGAATTTTTTCTTCAATAGGATGCAAAAAAATGGGGTGATAGCTGGTGATGGTAGTGGAGTCAAAATCATGAGTGGAAGAAATTTCTTTTTTATTTTTTTAAATTTTTAAAGATTTTTTTTAAACTTTTATTTAATGCATATAAATTTCCAAAGTACGACTTATGGATTACAATGGCTTCCCCCCCATACCGTCCCTCCCACCCACAACCCTCCCCTTTCCCACTCCCTCTCCCCTTCCATTCACATCAAGATTCATTTTTGATTATCTTAATATATAGAAGATCAGCTTAGTATACATCAAGTATGGATTTCAACAGTTTGCTCCCACACAGAAACATAAAGTGAAAAATAATAGATGATTTTTTTTAAAGATTTATTTCATTTATTTGAAAGGCAGAGTTACAGAGAGAAGTAGAGACAGAAAGAGAGGTCTTCCATCCACTGGTTCAGTCCCCAGATGGCTGCAATGGCCGGAGATGTGCTGATCTGAAGCCAGGAGCCAGGAGCTTCTTCTGGGTCTCTCAAGCAGGTGCAGAGACCCAAGGACTTGGGCCACTTCTACTGCTTTCCCAGGCCACAGCAGAGAGCTGGACTGAAGAGGAGCAACTGGGACTAGAACCGGCGCTTCAGGCAAGGGCTTCAGCCCACTCTGCCACAGTGCCGACCCCAGAACTTGCAATATGTATTCCCTTGGGAATCTCTTCTAGACTCATGCCTTTATTTATTTATTTATTTTTGACAGGCAGAGTTAGCCAGTGAGAGAGAGACAGAGAGAAAGGTTCTTCCTTTTTCCATTGCTTCACCCCCCCCAAGTGGCTGCTATGGCTGGCGCGCTGTGCCGATTCGAAGTCAGAAGCCAGGAGCTTCCTCCTGGTCTCCCATGCGGTTGCAGGGCCCAAGGACTTGGGCCATCCTCCACTGCACTCCCGGGCCACAGCAGAGAGCTGGCTGAAAGAGGAGCAACCGGGACAGAATCCGACACCCCAACCGGGACTAGAACTCAGGGTGCCAGCGCTGCAGGCAGAGGATTAGCCTAGTGAGCTGTGGTGCCGGCCAAGACCCATGCCTTTAAATAGTAGTTACACATATACCATTTGCTTGCAAATAATATTCCAGGGAGTGAAAACAAAATATGCTAAGCCTGGATCAGAGAGAAATCATGGTGGATTTGGAGATGTGAAAATTGCAAATATCTCAATATTTCTATAGGATGGAGTGAAAGCAGAGTGAGTTCCTTAGTACAAAAGACTATAAGTGACTGAACCCTGTCAAAAAATCATGTATGGAGCTTGCAAATGGACCCTCCACCAGATGGACTCTGAGATTTGTGTAACTCTGCCTGATATATATATTTTTTATTTTTATTTGACAGAGTTAGAGAGAGAGAGAGAGAGAAAGAGAGAAAGGAAGGCCTTCCTTCTGTTGGTTCACCCCCCAAATGGCCGCTATGGCTGGAGCTATGCTGATCTGAAGCCAGATCCTGATGCCTCCTCCTGGTCTCCCATGTGGGTGCAGGGGCCCAAGCACTTGCGCCATCCTCCACTGCCTTCCCAGGCCACAGCAGAGAGCTGGACTGGAAGAGGAGCAGCCGGGACTAGAACCCAGCACCCATATGGGATGCAGGTGCCACAGACAGAGGATTAACCAAGTGAGCCACGGGGCTGGCTCCCTGCCTGATATTTTGATTGAAGCCTGGTGAGGGTCCCTGAGGCAGAGGAAGTGATCACTCCAATAAAGGGTCTGCTTGCCTGCAGAGATGCAGGTGAGAAGCAGTAGTTGCAGGCTCCTGTACTCTCCTGTCACTTTTGGAATGGTTTTTCTTTCTTCTACTTTTCCCTGTAGCTGAGCTATCCCTCAGTGTTTACTGCACCTCTGTGGGCCAACCTATTTCAGTCCTATAGTCTCCTGCAGTAGTTAAGTCTTCTGTTTCCACTTCTGCCATAAAAACATCCTGTGGCCCTGGAAATTCCAGATAAAGGATATTTCAGCTTAATTTCTGGATTGTTTGAAATTCAGCAAAATATAAGTACAGTGTGTAACTTGAAAGGTAATGCAAAATTTCCATCCACAATTATTTTACCATGGGTTTCTCTATCAAAAAATCAGGAGTGGGACCCTGACAGAATAGAATGTAGAACAGAGGGCTTCTTCCATAGATGAAGGAAAGAAAGGGAAAAGCATAAGTAACTGCAGTGTTATCCAGCACATACTGGAGGCTCAAGAAATACTGAATGAATTAACACTGGGATATAAAAGCAGAGATGAGGAGACTCTCAGAGTCAGGGAAGAATATGAAGCACAAGAGATTTGAAGGAGGCTGGGTGTAGTGGAAAATGAAAGTGAGACACGAAAGAGTAATTTCTGAGGAAGCGCTATAAATAAATTACCAACTTCACAGTATTATCTGGACACTCCATGCCTGTTAGGGAAAAGACAAAGAGACACTGTGATAAAACTGGAGATTAGCATATTGTTTGGAGGATCTGAGGCAGTGCATTCTACTGTATAGGGGAAGGGGAGATTACTTCATATCCTAAATATTCAGGAAATAGCTGTAGCTGTAGGTTTTGGTGAAATATCAATCAACTTATTCTGTCAATATCAGGGAAAGGTCAATTGAAAAGGGCTTCCAGCGTGCTCTGTGATTGTGGAATGAAGTTCTATAAAATTTCAAGTCTGTGGGATGAAAAGATAGCATTCTTATTCCTACACATTTCTTTAGTTTGGAGAATATTGGTGTTGGGTTTTATTGAACTGTATCAAATGTTATACTGGGTAGGCTGCATTTGCAGGGATAAGAAGGGATGCAGGATTATTGTAATTTAAGAAAACTAGCTAATAATGGAATACAACATCAATAAGGATTTAAATATATCTTATCTCCCCATTTCTATTTGTATAATTGTCATTTCTACTTAATTTTAGAATGCTCATGGCATGATTTAACTCTGAGTTTAATTTTACTGCTATAAAATTCTGAGGATAAAAATTAAGGATTCTTGTTTATATTTTCCTCATTTGTCATTTTTCATTGGGGTTTTACTTAAATGATGATATCAATTATTTTAAACTTAAAGTAAGCAAATGAATTGAGCATCACGTTCATCATATATACCAATGATATTATGTTAGTAGGCATTGTCTACATGAATAAAATGGAAACTTCTTCAATATAAAAAAGTTTTTTACACTCTGTGTTGTATTTGGAATGTATCTTTTAGTAATTTATGCTTTCAGTAAAAATGAATATATTAACATTCTACCCTTTATACTACATGCAGTAGTTATTAGTGAAGTCAACGTATTGCTGGACTCTCTTCATTATTACTGTATGAATACTATGTTTAACGAATAGCATTTTTTTGTTTTATCCTTCCAATGTACAGAAATTTTAGAACACTCAGTACAGCTGTTCTGTGTAATGACCCTGTTTCATTACTTTCATACATTTGAGCATACATACTCATTAGGACAGTCACAAGGAAAATACTTTATTTTGTTGTTTCCTGGTGTTCTTTTCTGAAATAAAAACATTTGCCACTAGTGAACGCAACAGTTCAAATGCAACCAAAGGAAAAGCTTAGGAAAAGGCGCAGATGGTCTCATTGGTTCCTAGAGGGACTACTTGTCCATATCAGTGGCACTTTCTTCTGGGTTTATACATCTCACTGTTTGCAAGCATAAAATTAATTTTTTCAGGTAACACTTCCATAGCCATAATTGATGTCAAGGCTATAATTTCCTAGTGTGGGCAGATGAAGAGTTAGTCATCTAAAAATAAGCCTGCTTAACAGACCCTGTATAACCTCATGGCCCTTTGAATTGAAGAAATTCTCCAGTAATGTGTGGCAGCGTGCAGGTACACTGCTCATATGCATACCTGCTTCAGTCATTGTTATGCATCGCAAATTACACCATGGAGCAGCCCTCTTATGAGAGGAAAAAGGTATCTTCCTCTTAGACAAATGCTAAATTGGATTTTCTCGACCATAACTGACATTGATGGTTTTGTCTATAATACACTTGAAAACACTTTTCATTTTCCACTGTGGAATCCTAAATTTGTCAAAAACTATGTTAGTAAAAGAGTAGAAATTCATACTAGCACATTTGAAATTTAGTTTCTGTTCAATCTTATAGGGATCCTATGTGGATATAGAATAAATATGAACAGAAAAATTTTCAGCTGCCAAACTAGAAGTACAACCAAACATTAATTTTGGGATGAGAAAAAAATCTTTTGGAAAACAGTGTTAATGGCTAGGAAGGAGGTAAAACCTGTTTGGAGGTTTTGTTTCAGTGTGCTCCATCTTTATTCAGTACTGGACTATGCTAAATTTGATTTCTCTTATTCCTGTATTGTAGTCTATTTTAATTTACCTAATTCTATACTTGATCTTAGCCAAAAGGCCAAGAAGTGGCAATTATTTCTTTAATGCTGTAGCACAATAAACACACAACACTTTTAGAAACAACTGCAAAAAAAAAAAAAAAAAAGAGTACAAGACTTAGATCACAACTGTGTACCTACCAAAAGATTGTTAATCAGCATAACTTAATTCACTTATATCCTTCTTTTGTCCTAAGATAATTTAATACAGGTTTTAAGTATGTTTAAACTATAATAAAATTAAGAGATAAGAGATAAACATCTAGTAGCAGGGAAACAACATGATGCTGTTTTGTTTGTTTTTATGATCTTTTAGAATCTCATAATGATTTTTCTAACTTAAAGAGGAATGAATACAAAGGGGTTGGAAGAGAAGAGTCATTAATTGAATGTGTTAGCTTGAAGGGCTGCCATTGACAGATGGCAGAGTAAACCCTAGCATTCCTATTTTCTTCTCATTCTTCCTAGTCTAGTGAGTAGGAATGCTCACTGTCCCTGCTGACTTTACATAACATCAGTTGGAAGGATTGTTGTAGTTGTAATTGGCTTTGTGGAATCACTCTCCATGGCTCAGTGCCTGGTATATATTAAGTGTTTAGTAAATGTTAAATGTTTTATATTGGAATATGTCACTGATAGTCTGTGGAGCTTTATTATTTTAGGAAAGGATGGCATGAGTGTTCTGGATGTTGTCTGTCCTTAATAAATCCATGGAGGCATAGACGTTGGGATATAGTAGGTTTGGCTGTCAACTGGGATGCCTGCATTTCATATTGGCATGCCAGTTCCAGTCAGGGCTTCTTGGCTTCCCATCCAGCTCCCTGCTGATGTGCTTGGGAGGCAGCAGGTGATGATTCAACTACTTGAGTTCCTGCCAACCACATGGGAGACCTGGATGGAGTTCCTGTCTCCTGGCTTCAGCCTTGCCCTGCCCTAACTGTTGTGGCCATTTGGAAAGTAAACCAGCAGATGGAATCCTTCTCTTCCTCTCTTTCTCTCTCTCTCTGACACTCTGCCTTTCAAATTAATAAATCTATAAATAAATATATAAATCTTAAAAATAAAAATCTATAGAAAATTTCAGAGTATTCCTCAGGAGAAACTAAAAGCAGAACAAAACATTTTGTCCTTGTTTCCTTATGGATACAGTTCTTGGTCAATTACATAACCTTCAAAATTTTTCAAAATTATTACAATTGCCCTTTAGTATTAATACTCTAAACCTGACCAATGAAAAATTTAGAAATAATATTGAGAAGCAAGATATAATGTATGTAGGGGGCCAGCGCTGTGGCTCACTTGGTTAATCCTTCGCCTGTGGCACTGACATACCATATGGGCACCGTGTTCTAGTCCCAGTTGCTCCTCTTCCAGTCCAGCTCTCTGCTGTGGCCCAGGAGGGCAATGGAGGATGGCCCAAGTGCCTGCAGGGAGACTAGGAGGAAGCACCTTGCTCCTGGGTTCGGATTGGTGCAGTGCTGTCCTTAGCAGCCATTTGGGGAGTGAACCAAGAGAAGGAAGGCCTTTCTCTCTGTCTCTCTCTCTCTCTCACAGTCTTAAAAAAAAAAAAGATATAATGTATGTAAACAAAGAAGAAAGTCATTTATTCTCTAAACCAGAGGTTACTGGTCCTAACTCCAAAAGTCATACTGAATTTAGGTTTCAGTAAAAAGGCAACTATAAACTCTTTAATAAGAATTCTTAGAATTAAAAGGGGTTCATATTTGAAACCTGAAATCTCATCTCACCACACTGATCTTCAAAAACTAGTTCCTCACCCTGCTGCACAGGGTACCTGTTACAGCAGACCCCTTTTCCTAGAAGTCTATTCCTTTTATAGTCCTTAGGGCTGGAGGGAATGTGTAAACAGTAAGTAAGTGTGAGAAAAATAATAAAGGGTGATCCAGATGGCTGTTTAGTTATTCCTCCTTAGAGATAATGAAGAATGAGTTTGAAGAAACATCTCTTGGATTAGGAGAGATATTAAAGCAGAGGGATAGTTAATGAACTTGGTAGAGATAATAAAAGGAAGCTTGAAATCTTGCAGAGAGGTTATTTGAGAAAAGTGACCAATTTAGATAAGAGTGTCTTTTGTGTTATTCGTTTATATGGAAAAATGTATAAGGTACTTTAGTTTCACCAAAAAAAAAATATTGCATGCAATTCAGCCCTTAATTGTAGTTAAACATTCTGCCTGATTCTTTATCTTGGATATTTGCCAGAAGTCCATTTATTTATGCTTTCGTCTCTCTTTGTTTCTTTCCTTTCTTTCTTTATCTGTATATGCTCCTTTAATATTTCCCCCATGAATTTTATTTTCTGTTATATAAGTAATACAAGAATACATCTAGTGGAAAATTCAAGTGATAGTGATCAAGTTTAAGTCCCTTTTGGAAGCAACATTCTTTTTTCCCCAAAGGAACCTTTTATTTAAGGAATACTAACTTCATAAATACAACTTTAGGAACATAGTGAATTCTTCCCTCCATATCTGCTCTCCCACCCACACTCCTACCCCCTTCCTCCTCTCTCTCCTATTTCCAGCCTTATTTCTTACTAAGATCTGTTTTCAATTAACTTTATACTCAGAAGATTAACTTTATACTAAGTAAAGGTTTCAATGAATTGTATGGAAAATAAAACCCCTCTTCCTCAATAGTTGAGACAAGGGCTGTTCAAAGTCATTACATCTTGAAGTTGATTTCACTTTTTTTAAGCATTTTTTTTGAGAAACTTAATTAACCATAGGAATGTATGAAGAACTATACAGCTTTACAGTTACACATTTCATAATTACAACTTTAGGAGCATGGGGATTTTTCCCACTGAGCCCAGCCTCCCACCCATACTCCCACCCACTTCCTTCTCCTTCTTTTATCCCCACTCTTATTTTTTACTAATATCTGTTTTCAATTAACTTCATACACACATGATTAGCTCTGTGTTAAGTAAAGAGTACAACCAATAGTATGAAAAAACAAAAACTCTTCCTCAGCAGTCAAGACAAGGAATGTTCTAAGTCATTGCTTTTCAAAGTGTCAATTTCAGTTCTAAAGATTGCCTGTTAGGTCCTTTATTCATTATCACAGGTCAGGGAGAACATATGATATTTGTCTCTTTGGACTGGCTTACTTCAGGAAGTAAGACATTTTCCAGTTTCATCCATTTTGTAGCAAATGACCATATTTTTTTTTACTGCTATGTAATATTCCATGGTATACATATCCCATACTTTCTTTAGCCAGTCTTCAGTTGATGGGCATTTGAGTTGATTCCATATTTTAGCTACTGTGAATTGGGCTGTAATAAATTTGGGGGTGCAGATAAGTTTTATTTGCTGATTTCATTTCCTTGGGTAAATTCCTAGGTGTGGGATCGCTGGGTCATATGGTAGGTCTATATTCAGATTTCTGAGATATCTCCATACTGCCTTCCATAGTGGCTTTACCAGTTTACATTCCAACTGATGGAGGATTAGGACACCTTTAGCCCCAAATCCTTGCCAGCATTTGATGTTTGTTGATTTCTGTATGAAAGCCATTCCAATGGGGTGAGGTGAAACCTTATTGTGGTTTTGATTTGTATTTCCCTAATGGCTAGTGATCCTGAGCATTTTTTCATGTGTCTGATGGCTATTTGGATTTCCTCTTTTGAAAAATGTCTGTTTAATTCCTTTGCCCCTTTAATAACTAGGTAGTTTGGTTTGTTTTTGTTTTGTTTCTTGGTGTCTTTATATATTCGGGTTATTAATTCTTTATCAGTTGTAGTTTGCACGTAATTTCTCCCATTATGTTTGTTGCTTCTTCACTTTGCTGTATTTCTTTTGCAGTGCAGAAGCTTCTCAATTTGATGTGATCCCATTTGTCAATTTTGGCTTTGATTGCCTGTGCCTTTGGGGTTTTTCCCCAGAATTCTTTTCCTATGCCAATGTCTTGCAGGGTTTCCCCAATGTTCTCTCATAATTTGATTGTATCGGGTCATAGATTTAGGTCTTTAGTACATTTTGAATATATTTTTGTGTAGGTGTAAGGTTAGGATCTTACTTCATACATCTGCATAAGGAGATCCAGTTTTCCCAAGACCATTTGTTGAAGAGATTATCTGAAAAGAATGTCCTTGGCATATTGATTGGTATCACATTGAATCTGTAAATTGCTTTTGGTACTATGGACATTTTGATGATATTGATTCTTCCAATCCATGAGCATGGAAGATTTTCCATTTGTTGGTATCTTCTATTTCTTTTTTAATGTTTTGTAACTCTCATCATTATGATTTTTGACATCCTTGGTTAAATTTATTCCAAGGTATTTTTTTTTGATAGCCACTGTGTAGGGGATTGGTCTTAGAAGTTCTCTCTCAGCTGTGTCATTGTGTGTATACAAAGGCTGTTGATTTTTATGTGTTAATTTTATATTCTGCTACATACCAAACTCTTCTATGAGTTCCAATAGTCTCTTACTCGAGTCTTTTGGATCCCCTTTATATACAGAATCATGTCATCTGCAAATAGGGATAGTTTGACTTCTTCCTTCCCAATTTGTGTCCCTTTGATTTCTTTTTCTTGCTTAATGATTCTGGCTAAAACTTCCAGGATTATATTAAATAGTGGTGGTGAGACTGGGCATCCATGTCTGCTTCTGAATCTCAGTGGGAATGCTTCCCACTTTTCCCCATTCAGTAAGATGCTGGCTGTGGGTTTGTCATAGATTGCCTTGATTGTGTTGAGAAATGTTCCATCTATATCCAATTCGTTGAAGGTTTTCATCATGAAAGTGTGTTGAACTTTATCAAGTGTTTTCTCTGCATCTTTTGAGATAATCATATACTTTTTTCTTTTTCAACTTGTTAATATGATATATCACATTGATTGATTTGTAAATGTGGAACCATCCCTGCATACCAGGGATAAATCCCACTAAGTGAATGATCTTTCTGATGTGTTGTTGGATTTGATTGGTTAGGCTTTTATTGAGGATTTTTGCATCTATTTTCCTCAGGGAAATTAATCTGTAGTTCTCTTTCTTCAGATTTAGTAATTAAGGTGATGCTGGCTTCATAGAAAAAATTTGGGAGGATTCCCTTCCTTTCAATTGTTTTGAACAGCTTGAGAAGAATTTTTTTTTCTGCTTTAAATGTCTGGTGGAATTCAGCAGTGAAGTCATGTGATCCTGGGCTTTTCTTTGTTGGGAGGGCATTTATTACTGATTTAATTTCTGTCTTGGTTATGAGTCTGCTTAGCTTTTCTATGTATTCATGGCTCAATTTAAGTAGGTTGTAGGGACCAGTGCTCTGGCTTATCAGGTAAAGCCACTGCCTGCAGTACTGGCATCCCATATGGGCACTGGTTCATGCCCCGGCTGCTCCACTTTCAATCCAGCTCTCTGCTATGGCCTGGGAAAGCAGTAAAACATGGACACACGGGAGACCAAGAAGAAGCTCCTGGTTCCTGGCTTCGGATCAGTGCAGCTCCAGATGTTGTGGCCAATTGGACAGTGAGCTAGCAGATGGAAGATCTCTCTCTCTCTGCTCTGCCTCTACCTCTGCCTCTGTCTCTCTGTAACTCTACATTTCTAACAAGTAAATAAATCTTAAAAAAAAAAAAGCATGTATGTTGTATATGTCCAGAAATGTATCTATTACATCTATTTTCCTAGTTTGTTGGCATACAGCTCTTTGTAGTAATTTCTGATGATTCTGTGGCATCTGTTCTTTTTTAAGATTTATTTATTTATTTGAAAGTCAGAGTTACACAGAGAGAGAGGGAGAGTACAGAGAGAGAGAGAGAGAGAGAGAGAGGTCTTCCATCTGCTGGTTCACCCACCAATTGGCTGCAACAGCTGGAGTTGTGCTGATCTGAAGCCAGAAGCCAGGAGCTTCCTCCAGGTCTCCCATGCTGGTACAAGGACTCAAGGACTTGGTCTATCTTGCATTGCTTTCCCAGGCCATAGCAGAGACCTGGATTGGATGTGGAGCAGCTGGGACTCAAACTGGCACCCATATTAGATGCTGGCGCTGAAGGCTTTATCTGCTACAGCCCAGCACCCGCCCCCTCTACCCTTTCACTTTCAGTCTGCATGTTTCTTTGTTGGAAAGATGTGTTTCTTATAGGCAGTAGATAGATGAGTTTTGTTTTAAATCCATTCAGCTAGTCTGTCTCTTTTAACTGGAGATTTGAGGCCATTTACATTCAAGGTGACTATTGATAAGCAACAACTTGGCCCTGCCATTTTTCATAAATATTCCAGTTTTTTACTTTATATTTCCTTTGTACTTTTATTGGGAGATTTTCTTCCTTTAATGTCTTCTGTAATGATGACCATGTTTCTGTGTGCAGCACATCCTCAAACATGTTTTATAAGGTTCAGTGGGTGGTGACAAATTATTTCAATTTCTGTTTGTTATGGAAGGTCTTTATTTCATTTTCATTCATACATGAGAGCTTTGTAGGTTTCAGTATTCTGGGCTGATAGGTTTTTTTCTCTTAAGACTTGGAATATATTTCACCATTCGCTCCTAGCCTGTAAGGTTTCTGATGAGAAGTCAGCTTCGAGTCTAATTGGACGTCCTCTGAAAGTAATCTGGTGTTTCTCTTGTGTGCGTTTTAAAATTTCTTTATGCTTTACTCTGGAGAGTTTGACTACAATGTATTGTGGTGAAGATCTTTTCTGGTCATGTCTATTAGGAGTTCTATGTGCTTCCTGTACTTGAATGTGTCTTTCTTTCTCCAAATTAAGGATGTTTTCTGTAATTATTTCAAAAAAGGCCTTCTATTTCATTATCTCTTTCCATGCCTTCAAGAACTCCTAAGACCCATATGTTGGGCCATTTGATAGTATTCTGTACATCTCCAATAGTGTTTTTTTCATTTTCTAAGTTTTCTTCTTGTTTTTGATCCGACTAAAAATTCCCTGTGATTCATCTTCTAAGTTCGATATTGTTCTAAGTTGATTTGTCTTCTAAGTCAGATTGTCTTCTAAATTGGAAACAGGGAGCCCTGGGTGTATGGAACCTCCCACAGTGACTGCCCAAAGTCCAGCCACACCCTGAGCTCTCCCTTGAAGCCATAGAATTTTCTCAGTCCCAGCACACAAGCCTCCCACAGTTGCAAGCACCCAGCCCCCTGTCAGTTCTCCCCACCAGACTCAGGCTTCTCTGTCCAAGCTGGTGCTGCTGTTACATGTGTCCCAAATGGTGCCCACCCTCTATTGGCTTGTTTCAGTATGCTGGTTTGGGATGGTCAGAGAAACAAGCCCCTCCCCTTTTATTCTCCTCTCATTTGGGAGGTACACTTTCTACCACAGGGCTCTAAGCTGGATTCCCATTAGTCTCTTTCTGCAGCTTTATCACCAGTAGCTTAGGCTTCTGCAGACTGCTCTCATCTCTCTCCAGAGCTTGTGATGAGGTTCTCGGCTTCTGGGGTCCTGGGTTGTGCATGCCACACCCTCGGTGTAGGCCCCCAGTGTCCCTCTAATTTGTGTGCGGTTCCCTTTGCTGTGTTTTCCTTAACTCTTCCCTGAGACTGCACTCTCCACTTTTTTAAAACTAGCTTCTCTTAGACTGGAGCAGTAAACGCCCTCCCCATTCTGCCATCTTAATCCCCTGGAAGCAACCTTCTTATCTCATCGTTCCACCTATAGCTATACTACTTTCTCACTGGAAATAACCCTAGTAACATGTCTGCTTATTAAGCTCTATAAACAGTCAATGTTTATATTATTTACTAACATAGTTTCTAAAGAAGATGAAATTATTTCTTGAGATCATCAGGTGAAACAAAATTGATGGATTGAGAGGAAGTCTTCTAATACTTTGCTCCTTTGTAGATTTCAATAAATCTGTCCTCTGGCTGATTAAGGATAGATACTTAGTTGACTTAAAGTTTCAGAGCATTTTTAGTTCTGATGAAAGAAAGTACTTTCTTATAGTACATTTTAAAAATTTATTTGAGAGCAGATGAGAGATCAAGGTGTTCCACATGGGTTGCGAGTACCTCCCAGTGTTAGAATTAGCAGGAAATTTGCATTAGAATCAAACCCAGCTATGCAATGTGGAAGGTAGATGTGTTGAATGACATCTTAATCACTAGGCTAAATACTTACTACTTATACCATATTTTATACATGACATAAATCTGGAGGAAAACAAATATTCTAATCAATACCACTTTGACTATATTTAAAATACATGACATGAACTTTGACCAGATTTCACTTCATTCATTCCTTAACAAGTTTTAAATGCATTTTTCAAATTTATTTGACAGAGTTAGACAGTGAGAGAGAGAGAGAGAGAGAGAGAGAGAGAAAGGTCTTCCTTCTGTTGGTTCACCCCCAAATGGCAGCTACAGCTGGAGCTACGCCAATCTGAAGCCAGGAGTCAGGTGCTTCCTCCTGGTCTCCCATGCAGGTGCAGGGGCCCAAGCACTTGGGCCATCCTCCACTACTTTCCTGGGCCACAGCAGAGAGCTGGACTGGAAGAGGAGCAACCGGGACTAGAAACCGGGCCCATATGGGATGCCAGTGCCCCAGGCAGAGGATTAACCAAGTGAGCCACTGCACCGGCCCTTAAATGCATTTTTTTTTTCATGATTTGAAAGCATTTTAATTTGTAGTGATGCTTTACAGTATTTAATGGTCAATAACTGGACAGAAAGACTCTTGCAGTGAGCAAGACTTCTTCTGCTGTGGTGGTGATAGGGCTTGAATGATAAGCATTCCAGTTAGCAGTAGATGTTCACTGTAATGTAATTTTCTCCTTATGTTTCAATTTAATGGAAATGCTCTTATAGCAACAAGTCATTATGTTCTTCCAATGCAGTAAGCTACATTTGGAACATAGACATGACTTTCCTTCCTTCTTGGTATACAAAAAATATACTCTGTAATAGAACCTATTTCTACATACTATTTCTTAAAGTCAGACAACTCTTTCTAATAAAAAGTCAAAGGAACATGGTAGATGCTTGCAATCCATTTCTAATGTTTCCAAAATGTGGTAATTTGTGCAAACAGTCAAATGACAGCCAGGAAAGGAGTGGTTGGATTTGCACTTAGTTCTGAGCTCTTCAGATAAGCAGTTACAATGTTTATCCCTGTGAAGTCAATCTTGTTTCCATGCCAAATTGTTTCTTCAACAATAAAGAAATTATAGCCAGAGATGCAGTATTTTGTATATTCCTCAGCCTACCTTAACAAATTATTTAGCATGAATTACCTGAAAATAACTGGTCTATCATTGATAAAGTGATGGCAAATAATACTATGCTTGTGAAAATTGGCAGTTGTTTCTCTATTCTTTTATATTTTACCTGAATATCACATTTTCTAATATCTTAGAAAATGATATATTAAGAAAAACTGAATGATGACCAAATCAAAGTTACACAAACTACATTAAAGATATATATATATGTACATATATATAAATTTATAGTTTTCTTAGGATGTAGAGGAAGACTGTTTCATACCTGTGTGTGTATTCACTTTGTCAGCTCAGTCAATAATTCAATTCCACTTGGAAATCTTAAAGAATAATAGAGACAATACATAAATGTATTATAAATAGTAAACATCACTAAAAATTAAACCTCAGTAAAATTAATGATCATTAGTCTGTAGTCCTCTGGTTTACCTTATTGGCACAATTTTCTTGTGCATCTTTATTGAAATGTTAAATTACCTCTCTCCGTATGGCTATCATTGATTATAAATTCTTTTAATACTTGGTTATAATAAATTCATATGATAAAATCTGAGTTTGGCTGTTACAAATCATATTAAAGACAATGAATACCTTAACACTTTGAGGAATGAACAAAGAATATTTTTGGTTTGATTAACACATTCTTCATTTTGGAACAAATTGTAATGAAATATCCTTGGAGACAGGTGGTAGCAGCAAGGTGGAGCATATTTTGGTTCCTTAAAGTAGGCATATGTTTTATTAAAATTAATCTAGTCTAAAATCATTTTGCTTTTATCATATGGCATACATCCTTTGCACTTTGATCATCCTATTTTTATGAGTAGGAGAATAATTTCTGTTTTAAAAAAAATCTTGGCTCTCCCTTGTTTATCTCCCTTGTTTATCTCCATGTGCAAATGGAGTGACATTCTTTTCAAGCACTTGTTCTTGTCAGTCTTGTCAACTTTCATAAGAAAATGTCAATCCAGCTTCTGGGTTGAGGAGCTGTTGAAACATATGTCCTTGCACTTAACTGGAAAAATAGAATAGCTGCATTCCAGGTACTTGTCAGGGAATATAATCTTCAACTTACTGCTATTCAACAGTTAACAGAAACTCAACAGGGAGAAATAATATTTATGAAGGGTTGTCTGAGGAGCGTGCAGTCTTTCTATTCACATGGATACTCTTAAATCTACATCACCTAAACTAGACAAGCTAAAAATCTGGCACACCACTCTGGTCCTCATGAGAGTATGCTTACTAACTTGTGAAGTGTCATTTTGCCATAAACTTATGCTTAGTGATTTTAGAAGGAGCAGATCTTTGAAACCCACTGTGTTTACAGTGAGTTTGTTTTTAATGATTCTTTACTACATTACACACTTTTTATGAGAGCACAGAGGAAAAATTTCTCTTTCATGTAAGTTGCAAACATGGTTGTGCTCTTTCAGCTGGTTTGTTTATAAGCACATAGATAATCATTCACTCCTGTTTGCACCTTTAACTTGAGTTATTTGCCAGCAGGAATAAAGCAAAAAATGTCACCAATTTCTGGAATGAATGTAGGAGGTCACAACATTTATTTTAAGACCTAATTGCACTTCCAGATTCACCATATTTGTCCATACCTAATTTATCCCTTGTTCTGGGTAAGACAGGGTTGAAAAGTCTTTAGGAATAGTTGAGTCTGTAAGGGCAGTGGTTCCTAGATAAGGAAGAAGGACTCACTTGATTTATACAGCATAATGCTTTTGGTCAATAGCTACCTACACACTTCAAATGATATCTCTTAGTTCCAGGCTGTACTATTATGCTATCTTTGTCTGGGGCTCAAACATTCCACCTTCCACTTTTGATCATATTCCAGTGACCTATTTTTTCTACTTATTTTTCACTGAAGAAAGGGTCTTTCTAGGTAACTGAAGAGATGGGTGAGGAGGAGATGGAATCTGCAGTTGAGAAGGAGAGCAGCAGGAATTGCTTTCTTTTGGAATCCCTTTCAGGAACAGAAACATCTGTGTCTGGAGTCAACCATCCGTATAAAATATTGGCACTAATCCACCAAGTGAACATGTGAGCCAGGCCATTAGTCACACAGATGTCTTTTTCACAGCTTGTGTCAAAATCTGTCACGGATTTTGGCAGTGGCAGGTAACTCGCTCTTTCAGGGATATAATCACACACTACAGAGATTAGAAACCTTAATTTTCATCAAATGTTAGAAGATCTTTTTTGCTTTTTATGGAGTAACACTTAAAGCAATATTTTCCAAACTTATCTATGGAGGATGGCAAGCATTTTCTTTCACCAGCTTGCAATGTTTTTGATGTAATAAGAATATGCTAAAGTGATAATGCAGTGAGGTTTTCATGAATGTAAGTTATTTAATTCAAAAGCCTGTGTTTCATTTTGAGATTATGTACATTCTACTTCTAAGTTTATGTGCTTTCAATTTTGAAACTGATAATAGGTTTTTTTACAAAACATACTCACTGTTCAAAAGTAATAATAATAACAAACTGAGTTAGTCTCTAGGGCTGGCAAATATTCAGGTTCTTTATTCCCTATGACAGTAAAATTATGAATGAATTACATGTTTTCTGATTATCCACTTTCTGGAAGCCACCAACTGAAAGGATATCAGCTTTTCATGTACCAGATATTCCTCTTTCTTCCCTTCATTAGAATATTTTGCTGTTGCTTGTCACTAAGGAATACTGCTTCATCATGAAAATGTTGTGGAGATGAGAAGATAATTACCTATAGCTTTGTTAAATAGTATGGAACAGATTGATATGTTTTACTGATATGATAAAGAAGACAATTCTGGAACCTTTAAAGACAATTTGTACAACTCGGCCTCAAAGTTTTCAGTTGTCAGTAGCAACCCTTCTTTCTCAGGTTGTTGACTGGCACAGAGAAGTACTGCCAGTTCTTCTAATTTATTTAATGTAATACAACAGAATGTAAGATAGGGCGGCATTTATTCATTGTCTGCTGTCCTACTACATCTTTAGGAAATTAGTTTGAATGATTTTCTACTAGATTTCTAGTCTTCTTATAAACATGTATTAAAGATACCCTCTATGTAAATGCATGTCCATATACTCACATATTACTTGACATATCCCAGATCCACTTTGTCCAAATAAAATGGAATAGGATCAGAGTTACTGAAAGGTGAGAGACAACCTATAATTGTGCATTAAACGCAATGGACACAAAGCCAGCAATTCACCAATTTTAAAAATTAGATTTAAAAATCATTCAAATTGATGCAACTTGAAACCATTATGCTTAGTGAAATAAACCTGTCCTCAAAAGACAAATATCCTATGTTTTCCCTGATTTCTGGTAACAAATATACAGAGTACAAAGAATGTGATATATATGACTGAAATTGACATCTTGAAATTTGATTATTTTTATAGTCCTTGTCTATTCTCTTGAGGAATAGTGTTTTTTCTACTTATGACTTGTTGAATTCTTTATGTGGTGGAGGGATAAGCTTGTAATTAAAAAATAAGCTGAAAATATGTTATTGTGAAATTAAAAGAAAAATAACAAAAGAAGGAGGAAGGGGGATGGGAGCATATGCAGGCAAGAGGTTAGGGTGTGAAGTATCACATTGCTCTTAAATCTCTACATATGAAATACATGAAATTTGTTCACCTTATATAAATAAAATTATTTAAAAAGTCATACAAAAAACATTACCTATCACTACATGATTGCCACAAAGATAGGGAAATATGCTGGTTTTGTATCATTTAAGTTTCTGTAGAAATCTTAATCTTAACTCATCGCACTACAGTGGAAATCCAGGTCCATAAACATATCTCATCCAGGAAGGAGTTTTGCAAGGTTGAATTACTGCAGGTGATATTTTAAGCTAAAGGGTTTTTCGTTCTTTTTTTTTTTCCTGGAAAGGCAAACATTTATTCACTCTGGGTAAAATATGCTACTGGTTCTGTTTTAGAAAATGCAGTTCCATTGAAATATTTATATGAGATAATTCTTAGAATATAAAAAATATACTTGCACATTCCTGTATTACTGACTTTATGGATATTTATAATGAGTGAGATTGAAAAGTTACCCTTTAGGTACTAATTTAGTCAAGAAAATCACTTTAATAAAGCATAAGGTTTTGGCTTTTCGTTCTCCCAGAACCTCACATGATAAGCCACTTCATCTATTTACAGTGGGGTTCTAAAGCACTATAGATATTTTATGGAAGTGTTCCTTATAAATAATTTTTATAATAGATTTAGGATTTTTAAAAAATATTTATTTTAGAGGTAGTGTTACAGGGTGAGAGGGAGAGACAGAGAGAAAGTACTTCCTTCTGTCGGTTCACTCCCCAAATAGCCACATTGGCCAGAGCTGCAGGGATCCGAAGCCAGGTGCCTGGTGCTTCCTCCCCGTCTCCCATGTGGGTGCAGGGTCCTTAGCACTTGGGCCATCTTCTACTGCTTTCCCAGGCCACAGCAGAGACTGGATTGGAAGAGGAGCAGCCAGGACTAGAACTGGTGCCCATATGGGATGCCAGCACCACAGGCAGAGGATTAGCCTACTGTGTCACAGCGCCAGCCCCTATAAATATTTTGAAAAATCACTTTTTAAGCTATGAATGAAATTTAAATCATTTTATTTGAGATGTTAATGATCTCAAAAGATTTAAATCTCAATAGATTTAAGATTTCTTCTATTAATTTGAAAGGTAGAGTGACAAAAAGAGAGGGAGACTCAGGGAAAAATATCTTCCATCTACTGTTTCATTCCCCAAAAGGCCACAATGGTCAGGGCTGAGCCTGTCTGAACCCGGAGGGAACTTGATTTGGATCTCCCATGTGGGAGACAGGGGCCTGAGTGCTTTCACCATTTGCCCCTTTCCTGGGCATATTAATAGAGTGCTAGATCAGAAGTGGAGCAACTGGAACTCGAACTGGTGTTCTGATCTGGGCTGCCAGTATTGCAGGTGGCAGCTTCAGCATAACCCACTGTGCCACAGTACTATTTTTTCCTTAAAGAATCATAGTATTTGATAATATGAGTACTAAATATTCTGGTTCCATTAAAGTTTTTGGGAAAAAGTAGGCTATGAAATCAACATCAAATTCTGCTAGCTTTCCTAAGAATACATGTTTGTTTCCATGTGCTCTCTCTCACTGTCCTTTAGGGTCTCTCCTTTAAATCCTACCTCCTTTCTTATTTCCTTCCTTTGAATATATTTTCCTTCCAGTCATACATTTCTTTGACTTAAAGCCTGTTTGTGTTTGTCCTCTGTGCAGTCCTGATTGCAAGTGGGTTTGTTGCAATGTTAAAATATCTATTTCTGGAAATATTTGAGAAAACTTTAAAGGGAATCTAAAATATGAATGCAACCATGGAGCAAAAAGGTAACTGTGATTTCCTCATGGGGATTCTTCTGTGTGTTGACTTCACTTTACATTAAGAGAAGTCTCATCCGTGATACCACATAATTTTCAAATAAATGAGGTACATACTAATAGTGGGGAAGAAAACTAAAATGGAACGTATACCTTTCCTCCTTTCAAGAGTAGAAATAAAAGATTATGCTATCATCTTGGGTAAATCTTTTAGTAATTCTTTGTACTATTTATACTTGTGTAATAAAATTCAGATTGAATTTCCTCTATAGTATCTTAGAATCCTAAAGGCAAGGAATATAGCAACCAGATTAATTTTATTAGGCTCACAAATTGAAATTTACATATTTCACAGAGGTTCCAATCCAACCTCTATAATATTCCACATCTCACTTTGAGCTCATTCTTTCTTTTGTATTTATTTATTTATCTATTTACTTATTTAATGGGCTCTCAAGAAAGAATGATCTGTTCTACCAAACTTAAGTGAGGAACTTTCAGAGTTGACCAGTTGCAAATTAAAAGAAAATTAAACCAATATTTCAACATGACAAAATAATATAAATTTAAAATAACTACAATATGTTAAATGTAAACTACAGTGGTAAACATTACTTTAGATCACAACAACATGAATGTCTTTCTTTAAATAAGTTGCCACAAGGCAAAGTTAGCACAGCCTGATCAATAATGCTGTTTTAAAATAAGAAAACCCTGAAGCAGGCTGTATAGATGGGTGAATATGTTTTCTCCTCAGCACTTTTCAGTACTAATAATTTTTCCCTCTCTTTCCTGCCATAGTTGAGTAAAATAGCCAATAGCAAAACCATTTTTTTCTTGCTTTAAGACTTGCTTACCATGGTTAATATACTAACATCAGTCAAAGTAATGCTCAAAAGGAAATAAATAGCCATACATTCTCTCACATGTTTACTCCTTGCCGTGGCTCAGAAAATGTGAGCCTGAATCCTTACTGTGTTTTAGAGTTATGACCTGGTTTGTAAAGCAATCTGAGGGTGAGGGTATTTATATATTCTTTTCCATGTACAAGTATGTTCTCGGTTATGATGCAGTTGATCACTATTTATAATCATTTAATCACAATGTCTTTTAAATAATTTTGTGTTTATTTGGAATGCAGAGAGAGAGAGAGAGAGAGAGAGAGAGAGAGAGAAGGGAGAAGAGAGCAAGAGAGGTCCTCTGGTTTGCTCCACAAATGCCTGCTCTAGCTGGAACTGACCAGGCAAGAGTTAGGAGCCCAAAAGTCAACTTCCTTCTCCCATGTGGGTGGCAGGGACCCAAGCACATAGGCCATCACTGCTGCCTCCCAGGGTATTCATCAGCAGAAAGTTGGAACTGGAAGCAGAGCCGGGACTGAAACCAAGACACTTTGATTTGAGATGCAGGCATCCCAGCTGGTGTCTTAAATGCAATGCCAAATGCCTGCTCCAATCATGTCTTTTGAAGTAGGTCCATGAATAAGTAGAGTTTATTGGACCTCTTATGGAATGGTTTAAAATTCAAAGAAAAGCCAATATGTTTTTGAATTTCCCAGTAGAGAAGGGATTAGAAGTGGGGCAGCAATAGATTTTGATTTTGTTGCAATTAGTGCATCACTTTAATTTCCTGGACCTCATATTTCTTCTTCCACACTGCATACCTTCCCTTCACATCCCTTGTGTGTGAAGTGCAAGTGACAAAGAATGTCTTGAAGAGCTGATTTCACAGTGGCAGATGGAATTTGGAAGAACCAGTGTTCTAATAACTGTTCTTCTAGTCAAAATCCTGGGGAAACTGGGAAAAGTTTGGATTTTTAAATTGGCATCTATTGATGTAATAAATGGGAGTATGGGATTAGTTCATAAAATATAAGGTGCTTTTATATGGTAGACTATTAGTCACTTATGTAACACTAGAATAATTTAATTAATAAACATTATATATAACAAATACTACATATAACTATATAAGATATATATATATATATTTATCTCCATCAGCTGTTTATTTAAAAATCAGTTTGGTTGGTGAGTTTGCTTTAAGTCACTGCATTACAGTTACTTCTATGTGTTCTCATTCATTTCTTCCAGGACAGCCAATTTTATAGTTACATGGAAATTTTTAATAAGATAATTTCTTTCCCTTTATATGTACCACAGAACTTTTAGGCATTTTCACTGGAAGAGTGATAGCCATTAAGTATCTATTATTCAAAAGCTCTATGTATTTCTAATAAATATTAAACACAAGGCAAACAGCAGTATAGATCAAGAAAAAGTTGGAAATGAAAACCAAACCAAAACCAGGCATGTATTGAAATAACAACTCATTTAAATAATCACTTTTTCTGATTATAAAAGGTAGATTAATAGCACATGCAATAAAGATGTGTGTAAGGGAGGGAATTCCAGTGTGATGAAGATGAGGAGTAAAAGGGAAAATAGATGGATAGAACAGGCAGCAGACACTAAAAGCTTTTCCTGCAGTCAGGTCTTACAATGATTTTGAATTAAAAAAGGAATTCATATAATTGGTGGGAATATAGAATATTTACAAGTGTATTGACATTTTTTCTTCATTTTGTTAAGTGATTTATATAATATTCAACATTATTGAATTATTTAATAATTTTATACCTATGGGTTTAATATCTAAGAGTACATATTAATTTAAAATATTGGAAGTAATTTTTGTTAAGTAACATGTATAGATGAGTTTTTTTAAAATAATTATTTATGTGAAAGGCAGAGTTACAGAGAAAGAGAGGGAGAGAAATCTTGCATCTGCTGGTTCACCTCACAAATGGCCGCAACAGCAAGGGCTGGGCCTTGCCAAAGCCAGGTGCCAGGAGCTTCTTCCAAGTCTCTCACATGGATGCAGGGGCCCAAGCACTTGGGTCATCCTCCATTGCTTACCCAGGCCATCAGCAGGGAGCTGGATCAGAAGTGGAGCAGCCAGGACTAGTATCAGTGCCCAAATGGGATGCTGGCATTGCAGGCAGCAGCTTAACCAGCCATGCCACAATGCTGGTGATGAGTCTTATTGCAATTGTGATTTGGTGTTTTCCATTATTTTCTGTTGCCTGCTCCTTCTGGTTGTCACCTTTTTTCTTGACAACCTCATAGGGTTGTCAATATATTTTTTCATACATTTATTTGAACACAATTGTTAATAAGTTACCACGTCCCAGGGTTTTGTAAACATTGAGCGTGTAGCTGTGAAAACAATAGCTAAATTGCCCCCTCTTGTGTAGATTATATTCTGTCAAAAGACACAGAACATAGATAAATAAATTTAAGTAATGCCAAGTAATAAGTTTAATAAAGGAAAGAAAGGGGATAGAGAATGATGGACTGTGCTTTTTAGTAGTGGAGGCAGGGAACATTTTGAACAGTTATAGGAGGAATTGACAGAATGAGCCAGGTAACTAAGCCATAAGTACAAATTAAGGATTAGAAATAAGACAAGGATACAGTGCTTTAAGTATCTATAAAGAAGGCAGCACTGAAGTTCTAAGTCACTAATTCAGTTTTGAGATAAATCAAATTTTTTACAAGCATGTTTGGTAGCTGTTTATATGCCTGAAATTACTACAGTGTTGCAATCTAGAAACATATTTTTATAGAAAACCACACTCTTTCATCTTCCTTTAGGCAATTTTAGGTTGACTTTATGAAATGAACAGAGATTTAATTTTATACTGATTATATTAAAATGTTAAAGTTTGCAGCTCATTTAGATTTATGAAGAAAAAGCTCCATAATGAATCTTGATATGATTTCAGCTAAATTTGGAAGTGAATTTCTTAAGGAATGAAGAAGTGCATTATATTACCTAGCAGGGATCACTAGGAGTCAGCCTGGTTTCTCTAAGGACAAGTGATGCCGAACCTGCTCAATATCCTTTCCTGAGAAGACTGCTAGTCCAGTAGATCAAGGGAAGGGGGGGGGGGAGAGCTTATCTGGACTTTATTAAAGTAATTCAAAGTTTCTTTAAACAAGAAGAGATAGTGTCTTTGTGTTGGTGCAGCTATATTTCTTGGTAACTGATTGATTAAGTATGTCCCAGATTGCTGCTTAACAGATTAAGTGTTGACAGAGAAAGTTTCTGGTATTTTGGCTCGGGGATCTGACTTTTAGCTACACATGTCAGAAACTTCACTTGTGACTTAAATGAATGAATCAGGTTCCAAGCCGAATTCAATATGGGAGAAGGATATGGCAGAGCAACAAAGTGATGTTTCACAGTGATGAATGTTAAGGTTTTACCCTTGACACTCCTACTGCCCCTTCCCTTTCAAATTAACTATGACAAGGACAGAATGCAGAAGACATAGTTAGCAGAAACATGTGTGGGGACATGATTTTCTTTCAGTGTGGTGAACAGTTTGTTGTTGCCAAAATTGCCACCTTTAGCCGTGTCAATAAAAAGCAGAATGATTCATCCTTTGCTTTATTTGCATCAGCCAGGCCATATGCCATTTTCAGTTTTAGGTAGCATGCTATATTTATTAATATAAAAAGAGAAGATAACACAAAAAGATTATCATATGAGGAAACATTCTCAAGAGGATAACGTGCCTAGAAAAGAGATCTGACAATATTGTCAGAAGTTGTAGAAAGCAATAGACAAATGGAAACTAGATGAAGTCAGATTTAAGCTTATCATTGCTGCAACCTAAAGATAGATTAAGTAAGAGACTCCCTATGTTGGTTTCCTATGGATAACATAAGAAACTATCACAAATACTGTGGATTAACACAACACATCTTTATTGTCTCACAATTCTGGAGACTGGGAGTCTAAGAAGGTGTTGATGGGGTTGATTCATTCTAAGGGCAGCATTGGAGAATGATCCCTGCATCTTTCCTATCTTCTAGTGATTTGATAGACATTTTCGGCTTTCCTGGGCTTGCATGTGCATTGCCTCCAGTTCTACTTTTATGTGTAAGTGGTGTTTTCCCTGTGTGTGAGTGTGTGTCTGTTTCCAAATTTCTTCTTTTTGTAAGGATGGCATTGTCTTATTGGATTAGGGGCCCACTCTTATCTAGTATGAGATCATGTTACTCATTGCACCTGGAATACCTATCTTCAAATGAGATCACATCCTGAGGAACTTGGGGCTAGGAATTCAACCTAAGAATTTGTGAGGACACAATCCAACCCATCACACTTCCGAATAATTGATTGTTCAACCAAGGGGAAAGACACGTGAATGTGTCTCAGAGTTTGTGTTATTATTTAAGTAGTGTGATCAGAGATAAACTGTTTTAGAAATATATATACACTTATATTAAAATTAAAATATATATTAAAATTTTTGTAAAGAAGATAGTGAATATTTTAAATAATCTGTAGGAAATATACACACACATATGTATATATTGATTAAATCTCTCATTCAAATTCCATTTAATCATTTGTTAGGTAAACCTACACCCTTCATTATTTCCAAAAATAATCTGATGTTGAATGGGTATGCTGAGTCCTGATATTTATGGGGCTCCTGTTGAGTGTAACTGGTCATTTTTATTTTCTCTAGACTTTTTTCTCTTGATACATTTTGTTTATTTTTTCTCTCCAAAACTGTGTGCTCCAGACATTTCAATATAATTATGTGATTTAACTAAATGCTACCTAAACTCATAATATTTAAGTGAGGAAAAAGTAAAGTTGTTGTTTCTATGAAAATAAAATTCAAGCTTTGGAAATACATCATGAAGGCTACTTTTATTTTTTAAAATATCAGCAAATTAGGTGTAGGGAGGGAATTATAAAGGCTTGGAAGAAATTGTCAGATTGAAAGGATGTGCATTCATTGCTTCCCAAATGTCTTTCTTCCACTTTAACTAAAGCTGGAAATTTTAGGAGATAAATTGTGAGGATGATTTATGCAGGAGAGATAATAGAGCATTATCAATGGAGGCTTTGACAGAAAAGACCGTAGCACCACATCAAATGACAGAGTAAGTGTACACTTAAACATTTTTTAAAAATATTTATTTATTTATTTAAGAGGTAGAGTTACAGACAGAGAGAGGGAGAGGCAGAGAGAAAGGTCTTCCATCCGCTGGTTCACTTGCCACATGGCCGTATTGGCCAGATCTGGGCCCATCTAAAGCCAGAAGCCAGGAGCCAGGAGCTTATTCAGGGTTTCCCACATGGGTGGGAGATCTAATGCTTTCCCAGGACACAGCAGAGCACTGGATGGGAAGAGGAGCACCTGGGATAATAATTGGCGCCCATATGGGATGTCAGTGCCACAGGTGGAGGCCTAGCCCACTACTCCAAGGCACCAGCCCCACACTTTTTTTTTTTTTTTTTTAAGATTTATTTGTTTGAAAGACGGAGTTAGATGATAGATAAGGAGACACAGAGAGAGAGATCTTCCATAGGTGGTTCCTTTCCCAAAGGACTGCTATGGCCAGGACTGGGCAGGGCCAAAGCCAGGAGATAAGAAACTTCATTGAGGTCACCCATCTGGGTGACAGGGAACCAAGCACTTGGATATCTTCCAATGCTTTCTCAGGTGAATTAGCAGGTATCTGGATCAGAAATGGAGCAGTCAGCACTTGAACCATGTGGGATGCGTACATCACATGCACTGGTCCAGATAATATATCTTAAATTAGAATAAAGTGTTTATAGTACATGGTTGTGTGCTTTTCTGACTGGGGTTCAGTTAACAAAGGAGAAGAGGAGAATGGATGTTGGATAAAGGACTTGCAACCTTGTCATTGTTAGTGTTCTCTTTTTGTGAATGTTGTGCTTCTCAGCTTCAATAGTTTGCAGCAAGAATCAGTGACTCATGAAGCATGAACTACAAATACAGAATTCATATCATGTTCTTAAAAATGGCAAAATTCTAGCAAACTGTCTGAGCACTTGCTTTTTGGAATAATGGGCATAGGAGCTGGATCTTAATTGCCTTCAGCTTCCATAGCTGCTTTTCACTGCATCAAATGTTTGAGCAGGCAAAATATATTTCAATGTACAGCCTTCCTCCCTTTTAAAAGAAACTGAAAAATCCAGTTGAAATTCTTCATCAAGTGAGCTGGGGTTATGTTGTTCATTTGGGATGAGGCAGTTTACTCCTTCAAAGTGTCAGCTCAATTTGACATTTCTAGGTTAGGGTATCTCCTTTGAAAGTCACACAATGAGTTGGAATTGAACTGTCCTGTTTACTTTTGATAAGACTGATCACAAGAGTGGTAAGAGTAATCACTCCTTAGAAACCTATTTAACAAATACTTTTCATTTATCTAATCTCTAAAGAGAATTTTGGCTATTTGTCTAGTGAAATTCATTTGATACTATGATTTCTTCTAGCCATCCTGCAATCAATAAAGTGCTCTTAATACAATAATGAAATGAAAATAATGGAAATAAAAATAACGCCTATATGGCACCTACTATTTTCACAAGCTATTAAATTGCTTTCTGAACTCAATCCTCCTTATCATTCTGGAGGTGGTAGTATATTATTACTTTTTTTTTTTTTTTTTGCAGGTAATATAACAGGACAAAGGAGATTAAAGAACTTGGCAAGTGGTAGAAAGGGATTATTAACATTATGATTTCACAAATTATATCTCAGGATGGGTGGAGCTACTCGACATTCTCGGAATTTGGTTTTAAGATTAACATTAACTTTTAAGAAATTATAGAAACAAAAATCACTGATAAGGTTGCCTTCAAACTCACCAAGCACCATTCACTATGGACAGTTATGCATGAATATACTTTGGCTTTTATTATACATTTCAATGATGATTGACTGGGGGGTAGCTGATATGAAATGGCCTGTTGCTGCTCCCCAGGTTCTTCTTCCCTCATGTGTATGCATTTTTTACCAGAGTAGTTTATCAAATCAGCTGATGACACTGTGCTGCACTTATTATGAATCTCCCAGCTGAAGAAGGTTGAGAGCTACTAAAATTTATTGTTCTGTCATTTTCTTTTAGAAAATCTATTTGTATATTGCTCAATGGCATTATATTTAGAGCATTATTTGGGAAGCTGTAATTTTTAATCTTTTAAAATTTATTATTCATTCTCATTTTATTTCAAAGGCAGAGAGTTGCAGAGAGATAAAGGTATTCCATCTGCTGGTTCACTCCCAAAATGCCCGCAACAGCCAGGGCTGGTCCAGAACAAAGCTAGGAGCCCAGAACTCAATCTGGGTCTCCCATGCAGGTGGCGGGGACTCGAGACTTGAACCATTTCTGGTGTTCTCTAGGATTTGCATTACCAGGATACTGGAAGCAGAGGCAGAGCTGGAACTCAAGCCTAATACTCCAGTATGGAGCTGAACCAAAAAGCTGCCCCATAATTTTAAGGCTTGATGATAAAGAACTATAAAGGAGTATAAAACTTTGAATACATCCCACAGTTCTTATTATCCATAAAAATCACTGCCACAAATACTGACTTAAAACAATCATTTATTACTGTTTTTCTTTTTTTCAACTTTTATTTCATAAATATAAATTTCCAAAGTACAACTTTTGGATTATAGCTGCTTTCCCCCTATAACCTCCCTCCCACCCACAAACATCCCATCTCCCACTCCCTCTGCTATCCCATTCATCAAGATTCATTTTAAATTATCTTTATATACAGAAGATTAACTTAATATATACTAAGTAAAGATTTCAACAGTTTGCAACCACACAGACAGACAAAGTATAGAGTACTGTTTGAGTACTAGTTTGGCCGTTCACTTGCATAGTACAACACATAAGGACAGAGATCCTACATGGGGAGTAGGTGTACAGTGACTCCCGTTGTTGATTTAACAATTGATACTCTTATGTATGATGTTAGTAATCACCAGAGGCTCTTGTCATGAGCTGCCAAAGCTATGGAAGCCTCTTGAATTCACAAACTCCGATCTTATTTAGACAAGGTCATAGTCAAAGTGGAGGTTCTCTCCTCCCTTCAGAGAAAGGTACCTCCTTCTTTGTTGGCCTGTTCTTTCCACTGGGATCTCACTCACAGAGATCTTTCATTTAGGTCTTTTTTTTTTTGCCAGAGTATCTTGGCTTTCCAAGCCTAAGAAACTCTCATAGACTATTTAGCCAGATCTGAATGCCTTAAGGGCTGAATCTGAGGCCAGAGTGCTATTTAGGACATCTTCCATTCTATGAGTCTGCTGTGTAACTCCTTCCCATGTTGGATCATTCTCTCCTTTTTAATTCTATCAGTTATTATTAGCAGACACTAGTCTTGTTTATGTGATCCCTTTGACTCTTAATCCTATCATTATGGTCAATTATGATTTTAAACTGATCACTTTGACTAGTAAGCTGGCATTGGTACATGCCACCTTGATGGGATTGAATTGGAATCCCCTGGCACGTTTCTAGCTCTACCATTAGGACTAAGTCCGATTGAGTATGTCCCAAACTATACATCTTCTCCCTCTCTTTTTCCCATTCTTATATTTAACATGAGTCACTTTTCAGTTAAATTTAAATGCCTAAGAATAATTGTGTGTTAATTACAGAGTTCAACCAATGGTATTAAGTAGATCAAAAAAATACTAAAAGGAATAAAATAGTAAGTTGTTCCTCCACAGTCAGGACAAGGGCTGATCAGCCATTGGTTTTCATAGTGTCTGTTTCACTTCTACATGTTTCCCTTTAGGTGCTCGGTTAGTTGTCACTGATCAGGGAAAGCATATGATATTTGTCCCTTTGGGACTGGCTTATTTCACTCAGCATGATGTTTTCCAGATTCTTCCATGTTGTTGCAAATGACCGGATTTCATTTTTTATTGCTGTATAGTGTTCTATAGAGTACATATCCCATAATTTCTTTATCCAGTCTTCTGTTGACAGGCCTTTAGGTCGATTCCATGTCTTAGCTATTATGAATTGAGCTGCAATAAACATTGAGGTGCAGACAACTCTTTTATTTATCAATTTAATTTCTCATGATTCTTTGGATTGATCTTGGCTAAGCTGGTAGCTTTCACTTAGAATATCTGATGTGATCGCTGTTAAATATAAGAATGGGAATAAGAGAGGGAAGAGATGTGCAATTCGGGACATGCTCAAGCTGACTTACCTCAAACGGTAGACTTACAAACATACCAGGGGATTTGAATTCAATCCCATCGAGGTGGCAGGTACCAATGCCATCTCACTAGTCCCAGTGATCAATTTCTGTTCACAATTGATCGTAATGATAGGACTAAGAACCAAAGGGATCACAGAAACAAGAAGTGTCTGCAAATACTAGCTGATAGAATCAAAAAGGGAGAGAATGATCCAACATGGGAAGTGAGATACACAGCAGATCCATAGAACGGCAAATGTCCTAACAGCACTCTGGCCTCATAATCAGCCCTTAAGGCATGTGGATCCGGCTGAAATGCCCATGAGAGTATTTCAGGCATGGAAAGCCAAGACACTCTGGGGGAAAAAAAAAAACCTAAATGAAAGATCTCCGCGAGTGAGATCCCAGTGGAAAGAATGGGTCATCAAAGAAGGAGGTACCTTTCTCTGAAGGGAGGAGAGAACTTCCACTTTGACCATGGCCTTGTCTAAATATGATCAGAGTCAGTGAACTCAGGGGGCTTCCATAGCCTTGGCAGCTCATGACAAGAGCCTAGGGTGATTACTGATGCCATAAACAAGAGTGTCAATTTGTTAAGTCAACAACAGGAGTCACTGTGCACTTACTCCTCATGTAGGATCTTTGTCCTTAGTGTGCTGTACATTGAGATTTAATGCTATAGCTAGTACTCAAACAGTATTTTTCACTTTATGTTTCTGTGTGGGAGCAAACTGTTGAAATCTTTACTTAATGTATGCTAAACTGATCTTCTGTATATAAAGAGAATCGAAAATGAAAAAAAAAAAAGAATATCTGATGTAGTCACATGTACATTCAGATAGCAGCTGAAACTATTAATCTGAAACACTTCCAGAGACCATTCATAATGGCTTGTGCATTCATATATCTACTGTTTTGGTGCTCCTTGGTCTCTCTCTTTTTCCATTGTGTCTCACTGGACTCCTCACATGACTTTGGGTTCTTGCTGCATTATACCCCAAGGTATTCAAACTCTGGTATGGTAGCTGACTCAAAATGCACAGATTGAACCATGTTAGGCTGATTAGTGATATGATTAAATGGTATAGTATCATTTCCATTTTATTTTCTTGGTCAAAGTAATAGAGGACCTGATCAGATTCCAGGATGTGAAGTAATAGATTCCACTACTTAATGGGGGAATGCCTAACCTAGGTAATATGCAACGGCAGGGAGAGGTATTGTAGACATCATTAGAAAATGCCCCTAGCTACAAGTACTATGGAACCTATTCAAATTTTTTTCCAAAGAAACATTTTATTTAAGGAATACAAACTTCATGTGCTTCATAAAAACAACTTTAGGAACATAGTGATTCTTCCCACTATACCCTCCCTCCCACCCACACTCCCAGGCTCCTTCCTCCTCCCTCTCCTATTCCCAGACTTATTTTTTACTAAGATCTATTTTCAATTAACTTTATGCACAGAAGATTAACTCTATACTAAGTAAAGAGTTCAACAAATTGTATGAAAAAAAAAAAAACTGTTTCTCAACACTCAAGACAAGGGCTATTCAAAGTCATTGCATCTCAAAGTTGACTTCACTTCTTTCTTTTTTTAAGCATTCTTTTTCTGTTCAGAAACTTAACTTTAAAGAAGAACTCAAGAATGATACATCTTTTGGGAGCACTTAGACATAACTATAACTTAAGAGGTAAAAGAATATCCTCCACTTAATACACTAAAAGTGTATTAAGTAAATCTTTGAGAACAAGTTTTACTATTAACCATCAATTCAATGCTTTGAGGACAGAGGCCCTGCATGGGAAGTTAGCTCACAGTGACTCCTGTTAATTTAACAGTTAACACTCTTATGTATGATGTCAGTGATCACCCGAGCCTCTTGGCATGAGCTGCCTAGGCTATGGAAGCCTTTTGAATCCACAAACTCCTTCATTATTTAGACAAAGCCATAAGCAAAGTGTAAGTTCTCTCCTACTTTCAGAGAAAAGTACATCCTTTTTTTATGACCAGACTTTCTTGAGTATGAGGACAGGGCAAAGATGATGTGTTTATATTGGGATATGCCTGTCAAACTGCTGCCTATACTTTGCTTATGAGACAAGTGAGTTACTTGCATTTGAAATCATAGAACTTTGAAAATCTAACAAGAATGATAAAAGAAAAATCCCTCATTGTTTGCCTTCCTCCATCATCCAATCTTTCCTGCTAAGAGAAGGTTGGGTAAAGGACCTGGGGTGCACATCCTCAGGACAAAATCTGCACATGCTGTGCCTTTTTTAGCACTTAATTCTTTACTCTTAGAGGAGGCTGGGCACAGACGCCTAGGCTAAGTGTATGAAGCGGAATCCAAATTAAACCTGTTGCATTCTAGTCAACGAAATTAAAGGACCAAATGAATAGAAACACAGGAAATCATACAGTATAATCAGGACTAAAATTCAAGGGTATGAGGGAAAGCCTGAAAAAAATTCTCAGGTCAAAGTAAGTAGCAAAATATATCATATATTAAATTTTAGGATGTTAGGATAGGTCTCATTCTGCTTTAGGGCAGGATTAGTTCAAATCATCAAGCTAAGGAGGAACTACAAAGTCAGGGATTGGTAGCCTTAGTTAGAAGAAGAGGCCAGGGAAGAATTGATATCTTTCAACTAATGATTATTCTGTCTCAAAACTTCTACGCTAATTAACAGATTTGTTAGATGTCAATGAGAGACTTAAACCAATCCCTTTAAGTAATTAAAAAATTATTCAAAGGATTTTTTTACAGATTATACCTTATGCTTGTGATAGGCAAAAAAAAAAAGAAAAAATGCATTTTATTGTTATTTATACCTCAGTTTCCAGGAATCTGAGTTTATTTTTTTTTTTTTGAGAACTAAACTTTACATCTGAAGATAATGTGAATAACATGCACATTTGTGAATATACTTGAATATACTTTTTAGAACTATTGCTTATAACAGTAGCAATCTACATTGTTTAAAAAATTGAACTAAGACATAATTGATTTAGTTCTGATGATTCTATCATCTTGATAAAAGATAAAATCAAATCATTACGTGATAAGGTTGAGTTTATGCAATTGTTTGTGAGAGTAAGCAGAAGAAATACTGGATTATTACTACAAGGGTGATTTAGTTTTTGACTTTAAACATAAAGCAAAGTTTTGAATTCCTACAAAGGAAGTACTTTCTGAGTTCATCTGAAAAAGACTGGAATTGTTCTAGTGAGCTAAAAAAATAGTATGAATAATGATGAGTTTTTCTTAAGCTCAGCTAATTTATTTTTAGATATAACATACTGAATGAAGTTTGATAAATCAAATCTTGGGTTCTGAGCAAGGTGGCAACAGTAATAAATTGCTATATACTTTTAATGAGAAGCAGTCATATTTTGATCGAACTTTATTTTTTCTATCATATGAATCATTATTTAATGCACACTTCATTTAATTAATTAGAAAATAGCAAGTAAAAAAAATCTGCTTTCAATTCCAAAGGACAGAAACCACATTCATCCTTATCCTTACTGAACTCTCTCTGTTAAGAAACAACACAAAGTAATTAAAGATAAAATGATTCACAAAATAATTACAGCATCTTTATTACCTTAGGCCTTAGGGAAAAGCAATAAAAGATCCAACTTATTTCAGTGCTGAGGATACTAAGGGTGTTCTTGACAAGGTAATAAACCCAAGTATATTTAAATCGAATTTTAAAAAATCAGTCCTAAAAGTGAGAATATGTGTGTATGTGAGGAATTAATGAATTTTAGCAGAATTTATTTTTCTGAAAATAGATGTATAGACATTTGAATTGTGACTTTGAAAAAATATTTCAAAATACTATATTGATTTTGCTTTTTATTTATTTATAATCTTTTAGCTATTGATGATATAATTGTATAAGGTCACTGCTAATATTTTTCATTTTGTATTTTACATAAAAATCCGCTATATTATTTTGCAAAGTTTTCACTAAAAAGGCTACATTTAGGTCACTGGGAAGTTTCTTAAGTTTCTACAGTTTTATAACTTTTTGTTTTATCTTCATTGCTTAGATTTTATATCCTGCCTATTTCTGGAAAGACTTGAAGTAGATTATGAGATTAGGCATGATGGAAAATAAGGCAATTAGGGATAGAGCAAAATGATATATTCTAAATATAGAAGAAGGAAGGAGGTGAACACATCCAAGATGAGGTGATTGTTAAAATTTTGGAGACTGATTTTGGCTATAACTTTACTGTCAGTCACAACAAATAGGAGAAACTTATAAAATACAGATTTTTAATTTCTGACTACAGAGAACATTTGGATATTAGTATTTAAACAATAAAACTGGAAAGAAGCTCAGGGTATGTTCTTATATCTTGGTTAGGAATATCATAAGATACTGAGCAGTATTTTTGTTTCATTTAAGACAAACACCCTTTGTTGTTCAAATGTAGTTATAAAATCTACACTCCATTAATGATTTTTTAAAAATTTAACAATTTAAAAATTTAACAACTAAACAATTTTTGAATTGTTTAATTTGAAAAGTAATGCCTGTGCTTGGAAATAAAAAATTAACCTATTTTATGTAGCATGAAATCAAGAGTTTAGATATAGTGCCTTTACCTCCAGCCCTTCTTAGAAGCAGCAATTTTTGACATTCTTTTTTTTTTTAAGATTTATTTATTTATTTGAGAGATAGAGTTATAGACAGAGAGAGGGAGAGGCAGAGAGAGGTCTTTCACCTGCTAATTTACTCCCCAAATGGCTGCAATGACCTGATCTGGGCCTATCTGAACCAAGTTGCAAGGAGCTTCCTACAGGTCTCCTTCGTGAGTGTAGGGACCCAAGCACTTGGGCCATCTTTCACTGATTTCCCAGGCTAGAAGCTAGATAGGAAGTGGAATAGATGGGGCTGGAATCAGTGCCCATATGGGATGCTGTTGACACAGGTGGAGGCTTAATCTACTATGCCACAGTACAGACATTTTTTTTTAAAGCTCTTTTGATGGTTGTCTCTGTAACTTTAAATAATATGCTCATACTTTATGGATTATCAAGTGGAACAATATTGATAGGTTTTCTATTATTGATAAGAAATTTAGCTCACTCTGATAATATAATCTTCACTCTCATCTTTTTTTTTTATTTTTTTATTTTTTATTTTTTGACAGGCAGAGTGGACAGTGAGAGAGAGACAGAGACAGAGAGAAAGGTCTTCCTTTTGCCGTTGGTTCACCCTCCAATGGCCACCGTGGCCAACGCGCTGCGGCCGGCACACCGCACTGATCCGATGGCAGGAGCCAGGTACTTATCCTGGTCTCCTATGGGGTGCAGGGCCCAAGCACTTGGGCCATCCTCCACTGCACTCCCTGGCCACAGCAGAGAGCTGGCCTGGAAGAGGGGCAACCAGGACAGAATCTGGCGCCCCGACCAAGACTAGAACCCGGTGTGCCGGCGCCGCAAGGCAGAGGATTAGCCTAGTGAGCCGCGGCGCCGGCCCTTCACTCTCATCTTTATTACTCATATTATTATATTTCAGTTTTCTTATTATTAAATTGAAAATTCAGTATCAGAGTAGAATTTTATTGCTGAGATTAAACTTTTTGTTTAAGAAAAGCAAAAATAGCACTTTTAAAATTATTTTAAAATAATTAACTGCATTATTTCAATTAATGGAATAATTGATGTCTTCTTATAGATTTCAAGGGAAGGGCTTTCAAACTAATTTTCTATGAAGTATATTCCCAGAAATATTATTTTTCTTTGCTTGTTTTCTTCTTGTTTTGTCCATCAGAAACTTTGATTTTGCATGAAGCAGGACGGAGTTTCATAGTACCCAGTTCAACCTATACTTCATCATTCTTCTCTCCATTAATAGTGACTCTTCAAAGAACAGAATCTAGTGGAGCTCTCTCTGTTTTGCGAAATTTGTATTTCTTCTGTGCATGTGCCATCTATTGCTGTTTATTTTTCCTTCATACTTTCATTTTCTTATGTCTTATAGAAGCAGTGTTCTTTTATTTATGTATTTTTGTTTGGTTACTTTCTACTGCTCTCATTATGTCTTGGAGCAAGAAGATATTTCTTTTCTCT
The DNA here is from genome assembly GCF_964237555.1 of Oryctolagus cuniculus. Classification (NCBI taxonomy): domain Eukaryota; kingdom Metazoa; phylum Chordata; class Mammalia; order Lagomorpha; family Leporidae; genus Oryctolagus; species Oryctolagus cuniculus. Next base: position 31,567,601 of record NC_091443.1, read on the forward strand.
TATAATATTCTTTTGTTAGGAGAATACTGGCATCTTAATAGAGGCATACAGGAAAATTGGAAAAACAAACATTTCTCTTTTTTATGCTAAAAGCTCCTCAAACCCAGAGAATTTGTCTTCAAAAGCTATTGGTTGCCTATGCCAATGTCATATATTGACTTCCAGACATTTGTTTTTGAGTCCTGTATTACTTTCTGTATGTTGCAAATGAGCCTGAGTGGTAGACCAGAACCTCTGAGCAGAAGTTTTAAATAAGGTAGCACAAGTGTTTAGCCAGCTCTCTTTTCTTTCCTCTCTCAGATTACAGCATCCCGGTAAGGCATACCCTGGGAAGCAGCAGGTGATGGCCACATTGGTTGAGTTCTTGCCCCTAAGCCAAGAAAACTGGATGGAGTTCTTGGCCCCATAGCCTCTGTGCTGAGTGTGGGGTCAGTTGTGGGTATTTGGGGAGTGAACCAGCAGGTGGGAGCTCTTTTACTGTCTCTCTCTTTCTCCTTCTCTCTCTCTTTTCTTTCTCTTACCCTCTCATCTTTGCTCCCTCTCAAACAGATAAAATAAAATAAATATAATGTGAGTTCCTGAGTCTCATGTGCTGAGAATCTTATACTGCACAAATAGGATGGGGCCTAAAAATTAGTGTTTTAAAAGAAAAACATTTCAGATTCCACTAATAGGTCTTCATGAGGGTTAAAATTCACAGCAAAGTTTGAATGCTAATGCAATATCAAGATACATTTTCTCCATATTAAGATCATTTTGTCATTTTAAACAAATTTTTATAATATCAAGTTTTTTATGGAGATCCTTATATTGTATGGAGAAGATAGTGTTATCTTTGTGTTTCTGGCAAGCACAATTTTAAATTATGAATCCTGTTGGTAGTTACAATTTAATTTTATGCAATGATAATCATTTTGGAGTTGTTCTTTTAAATCTTCCTGTGGTCTTTTTTTTTTTTAAATATATTAGATAAAGAAAAAATGTACTGGCAAATGGAATGTTGATATAATATTTAATGCTTTTCACTGTTAGAAAAATTAAAATTACTTTTTTCTTTTGTTGATATGTTATTTTACTGACTATATCAAATTTTAAATATTTGTGCTTGAGTTTAATTTATAAATAAAACATTTTGCTTTCTCTTAAAATATGTTACTATAAATATACAGTTAGAATACATTGCTAACAAGTGATTTGATGTTTCATTTTTGATAGAATACTGAAATTTAAAGTATTGGCAGTATCTTTTTTGCCAATATCATACAATGAAACAGGTCAAACTTGAAAAAAAATGTTATTGGGAAGATGTATACACTAGTCATCAGAATTAGTTCATCAATATTTTATTAATACTTTATCACATTTATCATGTATCTACCACTGTATATATGTATGTATACATATACACATATATCTTCGAACCATTTTATTCTAGGGTACATTTCTTTTTTTTTTTTAAAAGATTTATTTATTTATTTGAAAGTCAGAGTTATACAGAGAGAGGAGTTGCAGAGAGACAGAGTCCTTCCATCCAATGGTTCACTCCTCAATTGGCTGCAACGGTTGGAGCTGCACCGATCTGAAGCCAGGAGCCAGGAGCTTCCTCGGGGTGCAGGGGCCCAAGGACCTGGGCCATCTTCTACTGCTATTCCAGGCTATAGCAGAGAGCTGGATCGGAAGAGGAGAGCTGGATCCATATGGGATGCCAGCGCTTCAGGCCAGGGCATTAACCCGCTGCGCCACAGTGCCGGCCCCTGGGGTACATTTCAAAATAAATCACAGACATCAGTATACTTGTCTCTAAATACTTCAGCACATGTATAATGAAATAGAGTTCAATTTTTTGGTTTTGGTCTTTGTTTTGATGTAAAATTTTCATAAAATATAATTTACAAGTCTTAATTGCATATCAGTGAAGTTGCTATAAATGCATATACCTGGGTAGCCCAAACTTCAAGCACAAAATAGAACATGACTTTTGCTCAAGGGAGTTCTTTTATGTGCTTTATCTGTTGATTCCACCCCTAAATTAATAATTGCTCTGATTTTTTTCACCATTGATAGTTTCACCTACTCTAGAATATAGTATAAATGAAATTGTATGGTATGTACAATTTTGTGTAAAGCTTCCGTTGTGCAGCACATTTTAAGATTCACCTGTGGAACCAGCACAATGGCATAGTGGGCTCAGCCCCCACCTGTGGCTATGGCATCCCTTATGTGCACTGGTTGCTGCCCTAGCTGCTGCTTTTCTAATCCAGCTCTCTGCTATGGCCTGGGAAAGCAGCAGAGGATGACCAAAGTGTTTAGGTCCCTGTGCATGTGAGGGAGACCTAGCGGAAGCTCCTTGTTTCTGTTTTGTTCCTGCCTTTAAATTGGCCCAGCTCCAGCTGTTGTGGCCATATGGGGAGTGAGCCATCAGATGGAAGACATTTCTTTCTGTCTCTCTCTTTGTCCACAACTCTCTCTCAAATAAACAAAATATTTTTAAATAAAAAATTCACCTATCCTTGTTTGGGTATTAAACATTTTTTGTTTATTAAGTAGTTTTCCATGTTATGACTATGATCTTCATATTTGATGGATATCTATGCTGCTTCTATGTTTCAATATATTTAAAATTAGTAAGAACATTCTTATGTAGGTTACTTTTTTGTAAACTTCATTTTTAAAAAATATTTTCATTACATAAATACCTGTGATTGTCAACTGCCAATCTATAGGGTAGGTGTATGTTCATTTTTATAAGATATATTCAGGGGTGGCCGGCGCCGCAGCTCACTAGGCTAATCCTCCGCCTTGCGGCGCCGGCACACCGGGTTCTAGCCCCGGTCGGGGCGCCGGATTCTGTCCCAGTTGCCCCTCTTCCAGGCCAGCTCTCTGCTGTGGCCAGGGAGTGCAGTGGAGGATGGCCCAAGTGCTTGGGCCCTGCACCCCATGGGAGACCAGGAGAAGCACCTGGCTCCTGCCATCGGATCAGCGTGGTGCACCGGCCGCAGCGCATCGGCCGCGGCGGCCATTGGAGGGTGAACCAACGGCAAAGGAAGACCTTTCTCTCTGTCTCTGTCTCTCTCTCTCACTGTCCACTCTGCCTGTCCAAAAAAAAAAAAAAAAAAAGATATATTCAGGGCCTGACATGGTGGCGTAGGGGGTAAAGCAGCTGCCTACAATGCCGGCATCCCATATGAATGCCGGTTTAAGTCCCTGCTACTCCACTTCCTATCCAGCTCTCTGCTATGGCCTGGGAATGCAGTAGAAGATGGCCCAAGTCCTTGGGCCCCTGAGCACATGTAGGAGACCTGGAAGAAGCTCCTGGTTCCTGGCTTCAGATCGGCACAGCTCCGGCCGTTGTGGTGAATTGAGGAGTGAACCAGCAGATGGAAGATCTCTCTCTCTCTCTCCTCTCTCTCCTCTCTCTGTATCACTACCTTTCAAATAAATATATACAAAATCTTTAAAAAATATTCAGACCTTTTTTCTTTCTTTTAAGATTTATTTTATTTATTTGATAGGCAGAGTTACAGATAGATCTTCCATCCACTGATTTATTCCTCAAACGGCCACAATGGCCACAGCTGGACCAGGCTGAAGCTAGGAACCAAGGAGCTTCATCTATGTCTCTCACTTTGGTGTTGGGGCCCAAAGACATGCCTGAATTAGGTGAACTGCAAGTAACAATTGAATTAAAATTCTGCTGCCCACAGAAGACAAAGCAAGTATGAACATTCCTAAAGAATGTCCTATAGGATGTTCTTTAAACTTAACAGATTGTCTTATACAAGTGTAAAAGCACCACTAATCATATTTAATTTTCCAAAGCTGGTAAGTCTGTGATCTCCAAAAAGGAAACAGTACAATTGAAAAGAAGCAGAAAAATCTAGGTTTGAGTTTCAGTTCTATCACCGATTAGCTCCATGACCTCAGACACACAACAGTATTCCCCTGTTTCAGTTTCTTTGTTTATAAACTCAGAGCTAATAATTTGTTCCATTCTTTGTCATATTTTTATTCCATTCCTTTTGAAGGCAGTATGCCTTTACAGTTATAAATATAGTCATTGGATAATATTAGGAGACAGAATTATTGACCGTGTGAAGCAGGTATATAGGAAACTTAAGCATGATTTGATGTACTAGTGAAATCATAGTGGTTTTTTTCACTGTTCTTCTAGTCAACCCATGTTTTATCCACTTCAAACTTTCCTTTCTTTTTAGCTTTGTACTCCTATTTCTGCCACGTTATTCTTCCTACCCCTGATCACTGCTGATTGGATTGTAGGTAAATCTGTGGTCCCAAGAAATCAATCCATATGACAAGTTGTGTCATTCAGATGCCTGGATGTTCCAGTTTTTCTAGGATTCTGATAGATCTGATCTGTATACCTTTACAAGTCCATTTCTGGAATAATTTGAATTTTTTAACCCTTTTATGCAAGTATGTTTTGAGAGATATACAGATGTTTACATTGCTGTCTTTTACAGCTCCATCCATCTGTAGATGGGTGTGCTGTCTTTGAATCTATGTTACTGCTTTTGACTAGCCAGTGTACTGAGACTATGCCTATACTCTTCATAACAGTGGTCAACAAATTTTATACAAAGTTATATTCAGTATATTTTTTGTTTTGTATGTAACTCATTATCTTTTAAGACAGCCAATTTAATAAAAACCACATTTTCTCAGAGTCAGACTCTAAATTTTGCTGGGTAAGTAGGCAGTAGTTACTATTGAGTGATTGGCAAGTTATAGCATCTCTTTCTTCAGAATGATTTTGTCTTTTCTTCTTTCATTTATTTTATCATTTTTAGTTAGACCTGGGTTTTCAGCTTAAGCACTTTTCCCTAAGGTGGTTAGATTAAGTCTTTGATATCCTGACATATATCAGTTGGTTTAACCATTTGAAATGGTTCTTAGCCTATCTTTTTTCTTTTTATGAAACATGAATTTTGGGATACTATAGAATCCTAAAGTTTCTTTAGTTTTTGGAAAAATAAATTATTTTCAGAATAAGTTATTAAGCACCTCAGCAAACACTGAAACATTTCAAAAAGTCATCTATTTTCAACCAAAGGTTAATTTTTCAGTCTTTGGGACCTCAGAGCTATTCCATTTTGGCCTGAAGCCAAATATTGAGACATACTGCAAAAGAGTCCCATTATGAATCTCTCATTCAATTAGCTGTTTTCAAAAGGAGAGGAGAGCAGAAATTTTGTCTTCTTTGTGAGAAAATTAGATAAGACTTATTTGCTAAGTGGTTTTTGAAAGAAAATTTTGGGTAACTTGCCAGTGAGTTTAATAGTGAATACATGTGTTCTATATGAAAATCCTAAGATGCAGTTTCATTTCTCTTCTTATTTTAAAATAAATAGAAGTTGAGTAAATACACTAACTGGTTAATTTGAAGACATCTTATCCATATTTCTATAGAAAATAATAGAACTAGTGATGTTATTTTAGGAAATTTTTTGTTGAATATTTTGTTTGGGGATTTACATTAATGTCCTATTATTCATTTTGCTTTATACCCAAGAATTTTCCTCCTTTTCCCAACCTTCTCCATATCATTAGATTCAGGATAGAGTTAATTTCCAAATAAATCCTAATCATATTTCCATTTTACTGGTAAGAGAGTAGTATATATACCCTTGTGCTTTATCTTTGAGATGCGTTAAATTTCAAAGAAGAATTTTATTCACAGATGATTTAGAAGTAGCATCTCAAACTATTCTGAGGGTTGTATACCAATGCATGGGAGAGATAGGAGAATTTAATGAAGGAAGTAATTTTCATGTTCTTCTTTTTGAATTTTATTTATAGTCTTATTTTTAATAATAAATATATGTGAATTTTACAGTCAGAGAAAATATTGAAGTAATTTTCAGTCTAGCTGCTTTCCTTGGAAGACAAATAATAGCTATTAGAAGTAGTGATGGGAATATCATTTGTTCATCTTTGCTCTGTTCATTTTGACTTTGAGAAGTGCCACATTTTTAAATTCTTCCCATGCACATAACCATTTCATGAATGAAAAATACTTTAGCTGATAGAGGAAGTTTGATCTTCTCTTTGTGTGCATATATTAAAAAAAAACCCTTTAGGAATTCAAAAACTAGGATTTTAAACAAACCAGTTCTTACCTGTAAATCTTCAAGTATGTGTGATGTTTTAGAAAAATGCAAGCTTTTTATCTAATGCTCATCCTGCTGTAGTCCTAAGGTTAGTTGTTTCCCAGTTTAAAATGCAAAATTTAAAAGATAGATGTATAATTTCTTCTACACATGCTCATGTTTTTGATATTATTAAAATGGCACAAGGAATTTTATTATCAGCATTTTTATTAATATACATATTTAATTATTGATTTCTATGTACTTGAAAGGTAGAGATGCAGACAAACAGAAATGATCTATTCACTGCTTCACTTGCCAGTGCCCACAACAGCTGAGGCTAGAGACAGATAAAATCAGGAGGCAGAAACTCAGTCTGCATCTTCCATATGGTTGGCAGAGACCTATCTGCTTGACCATAATCTGCCTCCCTTGCCACTCACCAGAGTTCACATTAGCAGGAAGCTGGAATCAGGAGCAGAGCCAGGATTCAAATCCAAGCATACATATAGGATACATATGTCCAAAGTAGCTTCTCAACTGCTATATCAAACACCTGAACAGATTTTTAAATTCAAGATTAGAAAAGCTTGTAAAATTGGATAATATTTTAAATTAAGAAATTTAAATTTTATAATTTATTTTGTACAGCACTTTGTAATTCATTTATGTTTTGTACAACATTTTGTACATTTATATTTTGCACAACACTTTGTAATTCATTTTATTTTTCTTTTATTATGATAAGAACAACTTGGTTTCCCAAGGAGTAAGCTCCCTTTTTTCCTTTTGTGCAATCATGGCAGAACTGACAATCAAGAGTCTTCCAGATTCTGTGGAAAATGGATGGGCATTATACCTAAAATAAGCCAATCAGAAATTCTCTCTTAGAAATGTAAATCAAGGGCCCGCACTGTGGCATAGCAGGTTAAAGCCCTGACCTGAAGCACTGGAATCCCTTATGGGCACCAGTTCTAGTCCCGACAGCTTCTCTTCCTATCCAGCTCTCTTCTATGGCCTGGGATAGCAGCAGAAGGTGGCCCAGGTCCTTGGGCCCCTGCAACTGCGTGGGAGAACCAGAAAAAGCTCCTGGCTCCTGGCTTCAGATCTGTACAACTCTGGCCATTGTGGCCATCTGGGGAGTGAATCAACGGCTGGAAAATCTCTCTCTCTCTACCTCTCTCTGTAACTCTTGTCTTTCAAATAAATAAAATAAATCTTTAAAAAAAGAAATGTAAATTCAGAGTCACAAGACTTTAGAGCATTAATCTTGGGGTGCACAAGTAAAAAGTTTTTTCTACTAAAGTGTTGCTATGATTTGTATACTTTTTTGAAGCCTCATCTTTCAGATATTCTTCAGAATAAGAGCGTTCTTTATCCCATTTTTTTTAACAGAGTGACTTTTTAATTTAAAAATGAAGAAAATGCAGGAAACCATTTAAAATGAAAGAAAAATTGAATAAACTTTTTACCTTTCTTGTTACCACCATCCAGGGAAGACATAGAAGTTGTCTAAAGGAAGGATTGAGTCTACTGCCCCAGGATTCCCTCCTGCTACCACGTTCAATCTCATTCTCACTCTATTCCTTCCCAGTGTAAGCAACCACTACATCAATATTTAAACTAATCATTCCCTTGGATTTCTTTGTAGTTTTGTCACATAAGTGTAGCTCCAAGATGCTGTAGTTTGGTATTCCCCATTTAAGAAATATCAGAATACCTTTTAATCCTTTATATATTTTCCTACTCTTACTTTTTTTGCTTAATTTTTTAATCTCTTGTATTTAATTTGTCTGATTAAATTATTGGTATGTTAGGACCTAAGACTACCATTTTATTTGTGCTTTCTATTTATCCCATTTTTTTGGTTCTCTGTTATCTTTTTCCTATCTTCTGTGAATTAATTAAACATTTTTTTTTGAATTCTGTTTTACCTACAATATCTTTGAGGACATCTCTTTGTATAGCTATTTTAATATTTTCTTTAGATATATCTGTAAGTTATCCTGGTCTACTGGTGTCATCCTGTTTTCATATCATATAAATGTAGCATCAAATACAAAACTATTAATTTGCTGACCTAATGTTTATTCAAGAAGAACAAAACTTTTTTGATGTTGTAGTCAAATATAGGGATCATCATCAAATTTATTATTAATCCTAGTTTCTACAATAGATTTGAATCTTATGCTAATTTTTACATTATGAAAGTGAATGGCAGGGCAGATGTTTTGTGCAGGTATTAAGACACCATTTGAGAAGCACACATCCCATTTCAGAGTGCCTGGGCTCAAGTTCTACCTCCTCTTCTGATCCAGCTTCCTGCTAATGTGCACTGTGATAGGTAGCAGGTGATAGTTGAAGTATTTGGGCCCCTGCCACCCAGTTGGGAGATCTGGAATGAATTCTAGGCTCCTGGCCTTGGCTGTTGCAGGTATTTGGGAAGTGAACCAGTAGATGGAAAATCTGTTTCTGTTGGTCTCTGTCTCTGTGTCTCTCTGCCTTTCAAATAAGTCAAAATAAATAAAAATTTAGAATGTGAGTAGTGAGACTATTTGTTTTTATATGAAAAGTACAGAATTAAAACTTGATATGAAAAAATTAATAGAGTGATAGAATAGCATAAAATATATTTAAAATTAGGTGAAAGTTGGGGCTGGTGCTGTGGCACAGCGGGTTAAAGCCCTGGCCTGAAGCATTGGCATTCCATATGGGTGCTGGTCCAAGACCCAGCTGCTTCACTTCCAAGCCAGCTCTCTGCTCTGGCCTGGGAAAGCAGTAGAAGATGGCCCAAGTCCTTGGGCCCCTGCACCTGAAGCTCCTGGCTCCTGGCTCCTGGCTCCTGGCTCCTGGCTCCGGATCGGCACAGCTCTGGTCATTGCAGCCAATTGGGGAGTGAACCATCAGATGGAAGACCTCTCTCTCTCTCTCTCTCTCTCTCTCTCTCAGCCTCTCCTCTGTGTAACTTTGACTTTCAAATAAATAAATAAATCTTTAAAAAATAGATGAAAGTAGATATTTTAAAAGAGTAAATCATATTTTTGTAAAGGGAAAACAATGCTAAGGTATGAAGAGCAAGATAGGTTTATAATGTTCGTAAAGTCTAATATAGAAAGATATTGAAAACTGAAATAATTGCTTCTTTATCATTCAGAAAATCCAGGCTTATTTTTAAGTCCTGGTTCCATATAATTTTTTGAATAATACAAAACCAAAGTGAACAAGACTTCTTGAACAGAAGCAATAGAAAGATCTGTGAGTGAATGGTATTTTCACATTCACTTGGTTTTAAAGTTTGGTGCCACCATTTTTGCTACTGATTTATTGGAGTGTTTCAAATTTTATCAATCCATGTTTAAAGTGTATCTTACATATTCTTATACAGTTAAGTTAATGATTTTTATATAACTAACATTTTGAGTATTTTAGCTCAAATTATACTGTGACAAAAATGATTTTTTTAAAAAAAATCAGAGTGAAAATGAATCAAAAACACTACATAGTATCTAACAAATTAAAAATCAGTTCAACTGTGTCTTAGAATGGAAAGAAACAAAAAAATGGACATCTGATTATCACTGGACATGGAATAGCGCCTAAAATCTGTTTCCTAATCCCACAGACCAGAATAGATTTTGGCTCTCTCCTCAGCCTTCTGACTTGTAATTGTCTTTCTGCCTGAGGACACTCTGACTTGGAAATGCAGCATATTTAAAGTTGACTGGTTCTGTCAAGTGTCTGTTAAGGGTGCTCCTGTTGAATCCTAAATTCTTTGTGTTCAGCGTAGTCTGGATTTTTTCTTACATTTGTTTTCCCTTCATTTTTCCTTTTTTGTACACAGTATTGACTCTTAGGCCTCTGGTTGAGTGTTGATTTTTCTCTCTGGGACAGAAACTATAGACTATGAAATATTTTCTTATTGAGTATTCTGTAGTTGCTCGACTTCTGTTTGAAGTTGAAATTGTGTATGTCCTTAGATTTTGACTTAAAGTGTCTTATCAGCTGTATAACTGTTATATGTATAGGTCATGGACCAACAGTAGAAATGGGTCTGATTGTTAGGAAACCAGGAGGGGTACAGAGCATGAATGATCATCCAGGTTTTTTTTTTTCCTTATGATTAATTCTGTGTTGCTCTCTGAAATATATTCATGGATATTTATTCCTTGATTATTCTTAGAGAAGTCTCATTTTTATATGTTAATTGCTTGTTTCCAAAGTTAAGATCATTTATTTTTCTCATTTTAAGATCTTTAAATAGATTTTTCTTTCTTACTTGAAACATCTTTGAGCCAAGATAAATGAGCCAAAAAGATGAGCGCTCACTGATGTTCCTTCTTTTCTTGCTGGCTTGATGAAAGCTCTTTCTTTCTCTTGGAATAGAATGTTGAAGATCTAGTCTGGCAGGAAGTCAGTCTCTACAATGTGTTCTCTGCTGGAAGCATTGATCTTCATTCTTTCTCTCTCTTCATTCTTCCTCCTGCATAGCAGTCAGGGACAGGGAAGATAATTCCTGGTTGTGGCTGACAAACCTCCCTATGTAAAATATTCTCTTTTTCCACCTGAGCTCTACATCATCAGAGGTATGCAGCTGAGAAGCTTTCTCTGGTAAAACCTTTGTAGTTCTCCTCCACTGATTTACAGTTCACATTATTTGGACTCTCTAACCTCTCTGTGCTGGTGGGGAAGTTTTTATACTTAGAAATTGAAGATACTGGCAAAAAGGGAAACAGATCTTATATGTTGGTAAAAATTTTTAAAAGGTCTAAAAAGAAATAGGAGATACTAGAAACAATGTTTATATGACATATTGCCTACTCTATACTTTGTATTATTTCAAGATATATCAGATGACTGCAGAAGCCCTGGATGTATTGGGAAAAAATTTAAAATAATGTTTCAAAATAGAATAATTGATGTCATTCTGGTAGACATATTTTAATAATTGACCCATAATCCCATTACCAACATAAAGACAAAATGAGGACTGTAAAGTTTAACTGACTATGAATCAGGGATGCCATTGCTCAGCTGAATATTTAGTGGTTGTGAACAATGTATCAGCTAGACAAATGAATTATACATTGATAGTTAGATATGTGCTCAAATAATTGGTTATCAAAAAATTATTTTGGGGCCATTTTTGTGGCATAGTAGGTTGAACTGTCACCTGCAATGCTGGCATTTCTTATGGGTGCCATTTCAATTCCTGGCTGCTCCACGTCCCATCTAGCTCCCTGCCAATGTGCCTGGGAAAGCAATGAAGATAGTCCACGTTCTTGGGACCCTGCACCCATGTGGGAGACCTTGATAAAGCACCTGGCTCCTGGCTTCGGCCTGGCTCAGCTCTAAACTATTTTGGAGAGTGAACCAATGGATGCAAGATCTCTCTCTCTCTCTCTCTCTCTCTCTCTCTCTCTCTTTTTCTCTGTCTCTCCAACTCTGTTTTTCAAAGAAATAAATCTTTAAGGAAAAGAGTTTATTTTATACACTAATTTTACAAATAAAATAAAATTTACGGTAAGGGTTGTCAGTAGAGTAAAAGACCAAATTGATAAAACACTTGAAAATGTATGACTCTCTAATTTCTAAGCAACACTGAAAATTACTTTGACATTGTATGTACTTAAATAAAATTCAGTTTCTTCATATTATTTACATGTAATGCTAGTCTTATATTTGAGAGCCAAAATCTATGCTCTGTAAAAAATATACATTTGGGGGCTAGTGCTGTGGTGCAGTAGGTTAATCCTCCTCCTGTGGTGCCAACATCCCATATGGGTGCCAGTTCGAGTCCTGGCTGCTCCACTTCAGATCCAGCTCTGTGGTATGGCCTGGGAAAGCAGTGGAAGATGGCCCAAATCCTTGAGTCCCTGTACCCATGTGGAAGACCTAGATGAAGCTCCTGGCTTCTGGCTTTGGATAGGTCTAGCTATGGCCATTGTGGCCATCTGGGGAGTGAACTAGAGGTAGAGTTATTGATAGTGAGAAGGAGAGAGACTGAAAGGTCTTCTGTCTGCTGTTTCACTCCCCAATTGGCCGGAACAGCCAGAGCTGAGCTGATCCGAAGCAGGAACCAGGAGCTTCTTCTGGTCTCCCACACAGGTGCAGGGGCCCAAGGACTTGGGCCATCTTCTACTGTTTTCCCAGGCCATAGCAGAGAGCTGGATTGGAAGAAGAGCAGCTGGAACTAGAACTGGCGCCCATATGAGATGCTGGTGCCATAGGTGGAGGATTAACCTACTGTGCCACAGTGCCGACCCAAGAGCTATACTTTCATTACATCTGTAAATAGCCTTATTCTAAATAAGGTCACATTTAGAGTTTCCATGTGGAAACATTCAACCTACCACGGTCTCTTTAGTAAATTCTCTTCATTTAATCCTGTTGTTTTCCTAATAGAAGTACTGGTCTTAATATATTAAAATCTGAAAGGTTGCATGATTATCATGAAATAAAATATGCAAAATGAATGTCATGGCTATATGCATGTTGCAATAGAAAATGAAAAATATATTGTCTAAAAGGAAAACCAGGGGCTGGCACTGTGGCTCACTTGGTTAATCCTCCATCTGTGGCGCCTGCATCCCATATGGGCGCTGGATTCTAGTCCTGGCTGCTCCTCTTCCAGTCCAGCTCTCTGCTGTGGCCCAGAAGGGCAATGGAGGATGGTACAAGTGCTTGGGCCCCTGCACCTGCATGGCTTCGGATCGGCACAGCACCAGCTGTTCCGCCCATTTGGGAAGTGAACCAACGGTTGGAGGACCTTTCTCCCTGTCTCTGTCTCTCTCTCTCTGTCTATAACTCTACCTGTCAAATAAATTAAAAAAAAAAAAAAAGGAACACCAGAAAAAGTATTTATCTACTTCCTTAAAAGAACACTTTCTTTAGAGTTCCTTTAACACTGTACTTTTCTAGAATTAAGATTTTCTGGTTTATTTGAAGTCCAGCTTCCCCTTCTAGAGATAGTTTAATTAAAAGATATCTAATAAAATAGTGTGGTTTTATTATCTAATATGATACATGAACTTTTGGGGTACAGATATAGCCCTCAAATTCTTGAGTCTGATATATTTAAGCAGTAGCTCCTCCTACATCATGACCTTACCTGCTCAAAAATGCTTAATTGAATTGCACAGTGTATCAACAACAACAACAAAAAAAAAATTAAGGAAAGTCAAGACCCTAATTATAAAGACATTTTCCCTATCATGGCAGAAAATACCCAAAAGAATGAAAAACAGCCAGGAATAAGAACATAGGGTAAAGTTACAGACCTGAACAGCCTAGGTCATGGGAAATTGCGTCTAAAAGCTTTAGGCAGAAAATACAGAGGAGAAAAGTTATGTGAGAAACTCAGAAGAGACAGTAAAATTAGAGGATCTTAAGAATGTGGACCCAGGTGGAATTAAGACTATTCTTCCAGTCGCAAAGTATTCTCATAAGTTTATAATAAATATTCCCCTTTGGAGCTTATTAGTGTTATAGGAAGAAGTATAAGGTCTTATTCCAGATTTTTCAGTCATTATTGACAAACCCTTTAATATTCCTTTAATCTTGCCAGCTAAAGAAGCACTCTGGGTTTTGTTAAGAACAGATATCAAGTATATCCTTCTCATTTACATATGTCAATTCTAGTAAACCAGAAAAAAGTAAAATTAAATAAGACCCACCATTTTTCAGAATGTGTTTTAGTACACTATCTTATAAAAATGTAAATGTTGACACACTAGAATCTTTAAGTGAGAGAAAGTAATCTCTTTCTTTGTTTCCTCATTGTTGTTTGAGAAACATATTTGAAGGTGACATTTTCCTTATTTTTCAAAAATGCAAATCTTTTCATATTTCTAAATGTTTTATTTACATTGATCAATTGAGTAAGATTAAGAGGTTTGTTTCCTTTCATAGTGAAATGAAAAATATGAAATGGTATATCTGTATATGTTTTCATTAAAATAAAATAAAATGAAAATCATTTTGAGGTAAAAATGTCTTGATGAGTAACAGATAAACATGATAAACATGGCATGAAGTAAATTATTTACTAAACAGTTTATAGCTGTGATTTGTTTAATACATTGTGGTTGAGGCATACTTCCTATTCACACTAATGGCTGCACATAAACCATTCTTGTTGGTGAAATTTTATTCACATTTTAAAAGAATAGTGTAGTTTATGATAGATTTAACTACAACCATCAACTATATCTGCCATCCTGTTGCTTTCAGATTATAGATTGAACATATGTTTTTAAAATCTTAATATGTCATATAACCAGAAGTGTTTTATGCTAATATGTGACTATGATCAAATGATTACAGCTCTGGAAGAACATTAAAGTTTCATGAGAGTCCTATAAAATTCAACAGTTTGATGGAATACTAAACAGAGTAATCATTATGTTTTATGGAATTTTATTTTGAGATATGCTAGAAAGTCTTCAGTGGTTATTAGGTGGAGTGACTCAGATCGTTAGGCTACCATTTAGAATACACAAACAAGGATGTCACTTGGGTATGGAGTTATGGAAATTAAAAAAAATCCTCAAAATCTTACCATACCATCAAAAATTCATGCAAGCATTACAAAGATAATGCCTTAATCATATGATGACAGGCTTTTATTAGAGCCTAGTAAACTCCCTATCCTCTTTTTCTCCAGGAGGTCTGTGAACTTTTCTAGAAAAAAACAGTGCTTTTTTTAAAAAAAAATCTATAAATGGCCAACTGTGGCCAACTGATATTTTTAGTTTTTCAGGTCATGTAGTCTTTGTCTCAACTTCTCAAGAATTCCATTGTAGTGTGACAGCAGCATAGATAATATATAAGCAAGTGGATGTGTCTGTGTTTCAATAAAGCTTTGTTTTTGAAAGCAAGTGACAGGCTTGATGTAACTAGGAACTGCTGACCCTGCTTCTAATCCCTTTTTGTTGACTGGGTCTTTTTTGATGATGACAATCAGGGAGAATCCCAGGCATCAGGCTCTTCTAGTTTGCTTCAAATTTTAGCCGATACCCAAAACCACCAGAACAGGAGAATAAGCTCTGTCAACCCTGGAATTTCCAATTATGTTGTTATTGGCCACAAGAGACAGTTTATTTACTCTAACTGATGAGGTCACCGAGTGAATGCAAATCTGTATTATTTAAGAAATTCCCAGCATGAAGTGAAGACTATTTAAATCATAAACAATCTCCCAAAATCATTTGCAACCCTCAAACCATCCTCTCTGATCTTACTGATCTCTTAAATATTTCCAAATTTCTTTCCAGACATTTTCTGAAGGTTTCTCTCATTTGCACGGTGATTTTATAATTATAACTTGGATGAGGAATTGTCTCTTATCTGACTACAATCCTGGAGAGTTCATGCTTGTATTAATCTTTGTAGAGAACTTCACTCCATTGATCCAGCTATTATCTTGTCTGCAAATGAATGTAACTGAATCTTCTTCCTCCTCTTCTTTGTGTGGGCAGCCATTTAAATTCTTTTTTCTTTTTTTATTGACCATGGCATTTAAAATGCTTTTTCTTTGCCTGTAATATCATGTGAATAACATAACTTCTGCTGTATATTATATTTAATAATTTTAATTCCTCTTTTATGAGATTCTACCACTCACATCTGATCTTATAGCATGCAGCATTCTTACTTTTCTGTCTTGGGTATCTGCTGAAATGCTGACTTCCATGAAGCAGCTGTTCTCTGGCAGTATCAAAGGCCTTGCCTCCAACCAGTATCTAAGGCATGGGGAGAGGCACAACCACTTCCTGATTAGGCATTTGCTGGTTTGTCCACTTAGTTGGGGGTAAGCAGTGGGAACCTACTTTTTAGGTACATCTAAGCTTCTTTTGCAGGCAATGATTTTCATTCCTATATCTGCCCTGAATTGATATGTGGGTGAATAATATAGTGCATGTAAGTAGATGAAAAATTTAAAAGTCAAAGATTTTTTCAGATTATTTGTTTATTCAACAAATATTAATCAGTAGGTTGATCATGTAATTTATTGTGTCAGTCACCAGTTTTCTTTTTTTTTTTGAAGAGGAAAAAAGTAGAAAAAGGATGGTCATTGTGTTTTATGAGTGACGTCTGTTCTACACATCAAAGATACAGCAGTGACCAAAAAAGCCAGTCTCTGTCCTCAGAAAACTTTCATTTGCAGTAGCGAGAGACAGATAATAAACAATAAATAAGCAAGTTGGCCTTTAAAATTAATTTTGGAACTGGAATGGTGGTGCAGTGGGTTAAGCCACCTCCTGCAAGCCAGCATCCATATAGGCACCAATTTCAGTCCTGGCTGCTACACTTCTGATTCATCTCCATGTTAATGCACCTGGGAAAGCAGCAGAAGATGGAACAAGTCCTTGGTCTCCTGTACCCAACTGGGAGACCCAGATAGAGTTGTAGGCTCTTGAATTAAGCATGGCACAGCCCTGGCCATCGAGGCTATTTAAGGGAGTCAAACAGTGGATGGAAGATCTCTCTTTGTCTCTCTCTCTTTCCTTCTCTCTTTCTGGAACTCTGCCTTTCAAACAAATAAATAGTTCTTTAAAAATTAATTTTCTTTTTTTTTACTTGTTGAACTCTTAAGACTTTGATATAATAAAAACATGTTATCCCAAAAGGAAAAAATAATTTTCCCATTTATGCAAATTAAATAGAATTATTATAGAAAAAAAACCAGCTTTATAGTTAACTGTCAGTGACTGAAAATCTAAAATCAGATCTCCTAAATTTATAGTCAGTCAGGATACTAAAAAGGAGGCTAAATGAGTGAACACATGGAAAGAATTTACAGCAGTGCCTCACACATGGACCTGACATACAGTAAGAGCCAAATAAGCAGTTTGTTTTATTATTCACATGAGGTCTATATTGATGAATCCTCTGGAAATCTGGAAATATGAGTATCTTCACTGTTCGACTGCAAGACCAACACATCAGAATAGAGTACAAATTACAAATAATATGAGAAACAAAGGACAGTTTGTTTGTAGGGAAAAAGGGAGTGTATTTTATTGTAACTAAAATTTACTATGTCAGTGAGAAGTGTGCTTTGTTAACCACAAAGTCATACAGAAAGGAGAGCCACAGGGCAGATGTCAGTATTGAGTATAAAAGCATTCTCCAGGAAGAAAGGAATCTTTGGTGGGTCACTTCTGTGTTTTCTTCTCTCTTTTGGTAGAGGTTTCTAGGACAGGTCCCCTGGAGACTTGTGCCCAAAGGGAATTTTTTTTTCTTTTCTTTCTTTCTTTTTTTTTTTTTTTTTTTTTTTTGTTGAGTGCCTGATAATCCTCTAAGATTGCTCAAGCTTGTGATGAGATCTTGACAATTTTCTTTTTCATAGAGCAGTTGGAACGTATTCTCCTTTGCAATGCTTAAAATCTAAATTGGATTTCAGCTTGACAATGTTCTTTAAAGGAATTGCTATCTTGTTTTTGGTAGAAAGTTTGGCTTTATGACCAAATTTGGAACATAATTGTCAAACATATGAAATTTCTATTTTTATAAGCCAAAATGGTCCAATATTGAAAATATAATATGATTTAATTGAAAACTTGAACAGCCAAACTTTAGTATCCATTGCTGTTCAATATAATTCAGCTGCCTGTCTGCTTGCCTGACCACCCAGAGGACTGTAGCCAGCCAGCCAACTGTGAAGAGCCTTGGCTGTCTCTTCAGGACTGTTGAAGGTGAGGGGACACATGCTGCCCTCAGCCTCTTGCTTGCTGGTTGACAGTGGTTAATGCAAGTGCTGTTACTACCCTTGCCAAACACAAGTTGACTCAACCTCCTCTAGGACTGGTGGACCATGGTAATGAACTACCCTCCAGGCTCAGTTATTTGTTTTGTTTTTAATTGCCTTTCAGTAGTAATGATAGGTGTAACACTCACCTCTCCTCTTCAGCTAGGCATCCTTTTCTTTCTACTGGGTCATGGGAGGTTGCATTAAAGCTCTAAGTTTTCTCATTTTATAAGTCAATACCTTATATGAAATTACTTCCTTTTAGGGGACTGGAATCCCCTGTGGCTGTCTCTCTCAGTCACACTATAACCCAGCCTTTGAGCTAAGTCATTTCTTTCATGAAGGTAAAGGAAAGGAGCTCTATTTGAATATTCTGGAATATAGTTGAATATATTGGGAAAACCATTACCATGGTTAGATGCTGATAGCGAGCTGTTGTTCCCTGATACCATTAAGCAATTGGTTTACCTAGTTTCTTTTTCAGATTCCAGGCTCACTCCAAATATTTAGTGAGTTTTCCTGCTTATTTGTAAGAAACTTCTAATTTAGAAATTTTAGCATATTATATGTTTTTGAAAAAAACATTTTAAATGATTATACTATACAAAGTCACATAGACACTCTAAAATTAGTAGGCCAATACCTCTTTGCTGATTTCTATTTAGACTAAATTTTCTTCAAATGCTTTTGGCAATCTTGATTTTTATTTTAAAAGTGTTCATGTTCTTTGCTTTATTTTGTTTGCATATTTTTCTTTTAAATTATAAAATGCTAGTGTTGATATCTTAGTATATACTAATTTTTTAAAAAGATTTATTTATTAATTTGAAAGTCAGAGTTACACAGAAAGAAAAGGAGAGATGGAGAAAGAGAGGTCTTCCATCTGCTGGTCCACTCCCTAGTTGGCCGCAACAACTGGAGTTGTGCTCATACGAAGCCAGGAGCCAGGAGCTTCTTTCAGGTCTCCCACATGGTTTCAGGTGTCCAAGGACTTGGGCCATGTTCTACTGCTTTCCCAGGCCATAGCAGAGAGCGGGATTGGAAGTTGAGCAGCCG
This sequence comes from Oryctolagus cuniculus, assembly GCF_964237555.1. Taxonomy (NCBI): domain Eukaryota; kingdom Metazoa; phylum Chordata; class Mammalia; order Lagomorpha; family Leporidae; genus Oryctolagus; species Oryctolagus cuniculus. The sequence continues at coordinate 31,586,513 of NC_091443.1, forward strand.
GGACTCGAACTGGTGCCCATATGGGATGCCAGCACTGCAGGTGGCAGCTTTACCCACTATGCCACAGCACTAGCCCCAGTATATAATAATTTTAATTCCTCACATTTTCCTTTGATCTTTTCTGATGTGAAACTTTTGTATAGTCATATCTGTTAATATTTTATTTTGTGATTTACTTGTGTCCTGCAAAACATCACTTCACACAAGGACATAGTCTTCTACACTTTATTCTATTGAACTTATACAAGTAATTTTACTTATTTAGTTAGTTTATATTAATGGGAATCTAAATCTCTCTCCTCATCTCCCTCCTCTCTATAAAGTCAATCTGCGACCCTTGTGGTGTCTACTAAATATTTAATATTGATTTTTTACATGAATATTTTTTAAAATGTGTTTCTTTTTTATTTGAAAGCCAGACCCACCCACACACACAAATATTGGGGGAGATCATGAGATCAAGATTGATCTCGCATTAATTAACTCCCCAAATGACTGCAAGTTAGGACTGGGCAAGGTGGAAGCCAGAAGCTAAGGGCCAAAAACTGAATCTGGGTCTCTTATGTGGTGGTGGAGTCCCAACTACTTGAACTGTCATCTGCTGCCTCCCAGGGAATGCATTAGCAAAAAGCTAAAATCTGATTGGAACTGGGACTGGAATTTATACAAACTTATATAGGATGCAGATGTTCTAAAGTGCATCTTAATTGCTACACCAAGTACCAGTCCTTTTCTATGGATTTCCTATGATATTTTTACATTGTACCCTACTCTGTTTTATAGGGTTCATTTCTGTCATATAGGCTACTCCTTTAAAGGATCTCCTTATTTCACTGCCGATCTGTTTTTCTTATGTTTCCTGTCTATTTCATTTATGCTTTTAAAACAGCCATCTGCAACTATAATTAAAGTAGGCAATATAAGACAGTATATGAAAAAAGATACTATTTTAAAGAATTCTTTAAAAGGAAACAAACTTTTTGGCATATCCCAGACTAAACTTCCCAACTTCCATTTCTTTTTTCTCAATATCTAACTTAATCTAGAAATGATAATTGCTCCTACCCCCGCCTTACAAAGTATTGGTGAGAACTGTGACGGTGTATGTTCTATAGGAAGAACTCAGGGTTGCAGTCAGTCACACTTGAGTGTGAACATTGGCTTTGACACTTACCTGGTTAACTGGAGTCAGGCAACTTAGTCTCCCTGAGCCTTGATTTCTATACCCATAGTATGACCTGAATTATATTATATGTTCTACATTGTTCTCTTAGTTATGTAGTGATGACTTAGTAGATCAAAGTAACTAGCCTGGCATCCAGGGCATTTAGAAAATGAAGTGGCTGTTATCAATATTCGCATCATATTTATTCTATTTTTACCTGGATAAATTAGTGTTTCAGGATTTTTTTCACAAAGGGAAGGAAAGATAGAGGCAAAAACCTGTGCACAAAATCCTTGGTCCCAATTCTTTGTGTTGTGCAGTTACACAAAATGGTGCACATTGGACAAAGCAGACCTTGGAACATACATCTATTGTCAACATCCTCAATTTCGAAGGTACAGCCCCTTAAAAAATGTGGAAGTCTTTTAAAATAACCCACAGCACAACACATTTTTACCATCTGATTGATGTCTTGGCAGTCAAGAGAGAGAAGAGGGAGTGATTATCCTAGTAGTCTGATTCTCTGAGATGCTGTTAGTTGGTTATTTGCTTTCTTCTTGGATGAGTGTTTGCCCCTTGGACTATAGCTCTTTGGTCATAGATTTTTGAGGCTAGAAGACTAAACTCATTTCCATCAGAGTTTTTATTATGGTATCTGAGGCTTTTACTGTAGTAACCAATGCCTTTTCACTTAGCAGTGGCCATATCCTAGGTTAAAGAAGGAGCTAGTCAATTTGCATATATTAAGTACTCCTTCCAACATTTCAAGTACTTTAGACACTTACATCCTTTTTATGGGCATATATTTCAACAGCAAACCCAACAATGGCAATTACTGCACCATCCTAAAGCAAATAAACATTTTCCTGAAATCAAACTTAGTCTACTTGAAACCCAAATCCTTGCCAATATGTGATTTAAAGCATCAATTTAAGATAATTTATTTACCAGTGTTGGACTTATTAAAATGAACTCCTTAAGCTAATTACCTGGAAAGCATTGCAGGATGTCTTGTTGGAGAAACTGGTCTTCTGAAAGATATTTTTTAATGATGCTTTTGGACTCCCTCTGTCTCTGGTTCTTGGAATAGCTGAAGAAAGCCTGAAGCATACCTCTATAAATGCCAAAACCCTGAATCTCAACCAGTGCTGCATTTGTTCTGAATCCTAGCTCTCCTTCATGGGGTGGATTAGGGGGCAAAGCTCTCATTGTTTCTCTACTGGCTCCCCTGACAGAACTCAGGCCTTCCAATGATGCAAGAGTTTATCGTGTATTTGTTTTGTGTCTGTGTAGCCTTCCTTCTACTCCTGATATCCCAGTCTCCATTTTCAGAATTCAACCGCAGCTCTCACCTGGTTATCCACTGAAATATATTTTTAAATGTTGCTTTTCAAACCTATGTACATACTTTTGAATATGCAATGCCTTATAAAACATAAGACATGCTATACATTCTGAGTAGTACCATGTTGCTCCTTTCTTTCTATTCATTTCTATTCCTTTTCATTTCCTACTCCTGAAGACATTTTTTTTTTAACTTCGGTTGCTTTTAAAATGTTCTAATTCTGGACTGGTTTCCTTACCCTTAGCAGCAACACCTTTCTCACCAGGCAAATATCAACCAGGAGCCCTCCACCCTGTCTTCTCCCTGGCTCCAGTTCAGCCTGAGATTCAGCATGTTCACTCCTTGTCTGCAGGGATATCCTGTTCTCCCTAGGCTTTATATCAAGAAACAGTTCCCCCTTTTTATAGCTATAGTACATTTTTATTGCATAATTTCTTTAATATTTAATCAATTTAAATTAAAGCTGAATTTTTTCCTTCCTAAAACATCACTTGCTTTTCTTCAACAACACTTTTATTCAAGTTTAAACTCACCTCTACTTACTGTTATCATTAAACTTCTTGACAGACTATACCAGTTTTTGGCTTCCACTTTCTCACTGTCCAAACATCAACTCACTGTCATTTGAGCTTTAATTCTGCTACCATCCTGAGGCAGTTCTTCCTAGGGGCACTGACGACTTTTTCTAAAAAAAATTATTTATTTGGGGCCAGCGCTGTGGCGCAGCAGGTTAGTGCCTTGGCCTGAAGTGCCAGCTGCTCCACTTCCTATCCAGCTCTCTGCTACGGCCTGGGAAAACAGCAGAAGATGGCCCAAGTCCTTGGTCCCCTGCACCCACATGGCAGACCTGGAAGAGGCTCCTGGCTCCTGGTTTTGGATTGGCACAGCTCCAGCTGTTGTGGCCAATTGGAGAGTGAACCATCGGATGGAGTACCTCTCTCTCTCTCTCTCTCTTTCTGCCACTCCTCTGTGTAACTATAACTTTCAAATAAATAAATAATTCTTTAAAAAAATAAAAAATATTTATTTGTTTATTTGAAAGGTAGAATTACAGGGAGGGACACACAAACATACATGCACACACATACACACACACACACACCTGGGGTGTGGTGTGGTGGAGATCTTCCATCCACTGATTCACTGCCCAGATGACTGCAATAGCCTGGGCTGGGCCAGCCTGAAGCCAGGAGCCTGGAACTCCATCTGTGTCTCCCACATAGGTGTCAGGGGTTCATGCACTCATGTCATCTTCCACGGCTTTCCCAGGGCATTAGTAGGGAGCAGGATAGGAAGCAGAGGAGCAGAGACTTGAACCACACTTACATGGGATGCTGGTATTGTAGGAGGTAGCTTAACCCATTGAGCCACAATGTGGGCCCTCATTGATGATTTTTTAATCAAATAGGTAGATTGAAATATTTTATTCCTAGCCTTTCTATGACACTAGCTAGTCGCTGTTATTTTTTCTCCATGATTTCCCTGGCACCACTCTTTTATTTTTTATTTTTAGAAACTTTTATTAATTTAAGAGAACAGGTTTCATTTTCATATATTTCATAGAAACAGTTCTAAGAGATAACCATATTTCCCTCCCTCAACCTCTCTCCTTCCTTCCTTTTTTTAAACAATTTTTGTGAAGATATAGTTTTAATCCACTCCATAAACACTCTGCATTCTCCTTCTTAGGAACCTTCACAGTTCCCCTGAGATCATTTCATGAAAATCAGGAATCCAGGGCTTCCCTTGCGTGTTTGTTCTCTCTCTCTCTCTCTCTCTTTCTATATATATATATATTTTTTCCTCTCTCTTTCTCCTTGATTCTACTGAGGGGGGAATAAAAAATACACAATTAAGTTATAGTGCCAGGTGGTAGTTACATGTGTATGTAAATTTTTTCCAAGCTATATCCTGACTGTAATCATTTCAACCTTCTTAACAATTTACATCAATTATGATTTGGCTAATTTTAATGTACCAATTAGAATCAAAAGCTCACTGAAAGAGATTGCTTGTTCTATGAGAGCAGAAATTGTACTTCTTTGATTCCTGCAAAGACTCACGATTAGGGCTTTATACATCTTGGGCACTCAACAACTTTATGATACTTGTAAATAGTCACTGTGACAGTAGGTGACTGTGTTTTACTAAGAAAGTTCCTCATAAAATAAAGTATAAAGAATAAAAATAGATGCCACTCTTACCAAGTGCAATTTCCTAAAGATTATTTTTCTGAGAACTAAAGCTAAAGAAATAACTTTCAATTACACACAATAAATTTGTATTCAAATATGACCTGTTCCTGGAAAATTGAATAGAATAATAATATTCTTAAAGCAACTAGGCCCCAGGACCATTATAGACCCTGTACCTTGCTGGAGATTCTCGTTAAGTAGTAGATGAAAATGATTTTACATAATCATGTTAATCACAAGATGAAGATGTAAAAATGTATGAAATCTTTGAGCACTGCAAATAATTTCAGAAATACTCTGGTTTTACCTTTTCATTTTATAAGAGGGAAAATTGAAGCCAGAGGGCTTAAATGAGTTCATCAATTTCACTTAGCTAATTAGTCGCAAAGCAGGGTAAATCTAAATTTCAAGGCTCATGGTTTATGTTCTTTACATTTTACAACAGTGATCAGAAATAGCCCAAGTTGTCAATTCTTAAAAAAAATCAGGCCCACTCTAATTCTTTAATTAAATAAATAGATCTTTCTCTTTACATGTGAATCTTTTTATTTCTTCTACTTTAGTTTTGTAAAGTGCTGCACAGGTGAAGAAAATCAGAGCAATTGCTTTACTCAAGACAGTGAGTACAGTTTCCAGGTGATAGTGTTGGTGGTTATGCTGCTTTTTTTACATGACTATTTGTGTTTTTCAAATATACTAGGTAGCTATTTCATGTGTACATATTTTATCCTTTATTTGGTCCATAAATATCCATTGAGATGCACTTTATTTAAGTCATAATACTAGGAATTGAGAATAGAAAGACAAATTACAGTGTCATCTTTGTTTTTGAAGATGATGTGAGCATGCATTAAGAATTAATTGAAGGCCGGCGCCGCGGCTCAATAAGCTAATCTTCTGCCTGTGGTGCCAGCACACTGGGTTCTAGTCCTGGTCAGGGCGCCGGATTCTGTCCCGGTTGCTTCTCTTCCAGTCCAGCTCTCTGCTGTGGCCAGGGAGTGCAGTGGAGGATGGCCCAAGTGCTTGGGCCCTGCACCCACATGGGAAACCAGGAGAAGCACCTGGCTCCTGGCTTTGGATCAGCGTGGTGTGCCGACTGCAGCGGCCATTGGAGGGTGAACCAACAGAAAAGGAAGACCTTTCTCTCTGTCTCTCTCACTGTCCACTCTGCCTGTGGAAAAAAAATTTTAAAAAATTTTAAAATTTTTAAAAAAGAGTTGAAATAATATATGGGCCAGGTCAGCATTCTGGTGCGGTGAATACAGCTGCTGCTTAGGTTGACTACATCCTGTATCCGACTGCCCATTGGATTCCTGGCTGCTCTGCTTCATTTCTGGCTCCCTGCTGATGCACCGGGAAAGTAGCAGATGATGTGTCCCTGCAACCCACAGGGGAAACCTAGAGTTTCTGGTTCTCGTCTTCTGCCTGGCCCAGCCTCAGCTCTTGTAGTTATTTGGAGAGTGAACCAACCGGTGGAAAATTTCTCTCTCCACCTCTCTCTGCCACCATACTTTTCAAATAAATAAATAGGTCTTCAAAAAAAGGATTCAAACACTAAGTTATAGGATGTATAATCCCAATAACCAGTTAAATACAATTTAAACATTATGGGCACTCTAAATGTGTATGTAAAATATAATATTTTGTGACTACAGAGAGAGAAGTGGGAAAGCAGGGGCGGGGCAGAAAACCATCACAGTGGCAATAACCTTTAAGTGGAGCATGAACACTCAATAGTTGCTCTGGAAGGAATAGTGATGGACAATGGGATGCAAAGTAAGAGGTAAGAGGCTCTAGGCAGAGGGAATAGAGGAAGCAGGTTTGAATTGAAAGCAGTTCTAGGTTGTGAGAACTTAAGAGGCAGGTGAAGGAATGTGAAGAAGTAAGTTGGAGAGATGGAGAGGAGCCATATTTCAGAAGGTTCGGTTTGTGCATTTTAAGTTTGGTGTTTTGGGGGGGGAGGTGCAGCAATTCCACTTTTATTATAGAGGGGCGATTAAATGACAAATACTGGTTAGCATCACTTACTACCCCATCTGCAATCCTTTTTTGTGTGCTCAACATGTTTAGGAAATTCTAGATTTAGCCCGAAAACTCAGGAGCAAGATTAAAAGCCTTCAGCCATATTTACCCTCGTACTATGTATCTACATCTACCATTAGGAACACTCACCTACATTTGGCAGTTGTTTGCAGGGCACCTCGTGCTCTGCTAGGGAAAATAACTTACTTGCTTAAAACTTGTTTCTTTCCCCCAGTGAAAGAAAAGCCACCTTTCAGAAGTTGCTTGGAAATAAAGAAGATTCCAGGAGCTCTGAGGTTTGAGGATCAATCACAAAATTTGTTGCTTCTTCATCAATGTTGTAAATCCATTCCTTACATCATTACCTATTTTTCATATGCTAGGAAAACTCCTGAACAGCACATACCTCTATCATATGGTGAGCACTCTGTCACTGTCCAGCAAGCTTGCCACCACTAGACACCAGATCTTTGAAATCACAGATCTTTCTCTAGAAGTGCCGAGACTGGGTACTCAGTAGGTGGGAGGTTTGTGCAGAGCTAGAATCTATGACTTGAGTGCTTGAGCCAGGAAAATCCCACTAGTGCTGGTCTCTGTTAGATTCAAGTTATCTGATTTGACATGTGCTGCCTGCAGTCTCACAAAGCTGTCAGCAGACACCCAGAGCTTGGTTATTTAAGTTTCTCACATATCCATGATCAGGGTCCAGATCTCATCTGCTTTTAGGGTGTTGTATGAAGTATGATTTAGCAGGAGTTTGGTGAATTCCATGTAGTAAGGACTAGAGATTTGGATAAAAGTTTCTTTCCTTTGTTCATGGTTTCTCATCTTCTTCAACTTTTCTATGTCTATTCAGGCCAGGGGAAGCCGGTAGCATTCTGTCTTTGCTTTGGGTTAACAGACAATCACAAAGGCATGTCTGTGGGCAGGTCAGGGTAGAATAGCCCCAGGTTCCTCCTGATGAGGTAAATATTGTCTAGACTGAAGTTAAGGATAATGTGCCTCAACTCCTTCTTTTCTGGGAAACTCATCGTGACTGCATCCATGGTAGCCCCAGTGGCAAGCCTAGGACTCACAGACTGCTCTATCCGTCCCCCCACCGTAGATTCCCTAAGGAGATGCCATAGTTGCCACTTTCTCACCGCAACACCAGTAGTATGGTCTTCATCTTTGACTTTTAGATCTAGAATCGTTCTCATCTAAAAATAACTCTGGGATACCTTGAATATGTATGCTATTTATACTATCCACTGTGTTGTGAGAAAAAGAATCCTGGCGTTAGCATGAGTAGAACCTGAATTCAAGTTTTTGTCCTTTTACTTACTTATCAGGAAATTTTAATCCTTCATGTAACCTGGGACCTCTAATATTCTATTGTAAAATGGAAATAACAATTCACAAATGACCAAGTAAGACAGAAATTTAAAATTTGAAAATATTTATAGTTCATTATCTCATTCATTTGTTCATTATTTCAGGGACAGAAAATTTCTTGTGAAAAGAAGAAATGTATTGAGGGTGTTGTATTTTCAATTTGCTTCCAGGTGGGCCTCTGGGGGAGCAGAGAGGCGGATTGTTTATGTAAGGCTCAGTTAAGAAAACAAAAGCCACTCCATATGTGCTGGGTTGGGTTTAGTGTGTACAGAACTGTCGGAAGAAACTGTGAAGTGAACATCAGGAATGCTGTTATTGAAAGTTAGGGGAACTGCCTTTGAAGGCCAGAGAACTAACTTTTAAAATTCAGCCTGAGTCACCCGAGTGGGTGGTTTTCAAATGCTTGCCTGACAGTCACTCTGAAAACTGTGTTGTGTAATCTAGATCATTTAACAGAATTCTTTACAAATTTATTATGTTTATTTTAATTCACAATAATTTTATAGTTATGGGATACATTATTGTATTTTTTTAAACATTTATTTATTTGAAAGAGTTACACAGAGAAAGAAGGAAAGGCAGAGAGAGAGAGAGAGTCTTCCATCCACTGGTTTACTCCTCAAATGGCTGCAACAGCTGGAGCTGGGAGCTTCTTCAAGTTCTGGAGCCAGGAGTTTCCTCCAAGTCTCTCACGTAGGTGCGGGGACCCAAGAAGTTGGGCCATCGTCTACTGCTTTCCCAGGCCATAGCAGAGAGCTGGATTGGAAGTGGAGCAGCCTGGACTCTAACTGGCACCCATATGGGATGTTGGCACTGAAGGCAGCAGCTTTACTGCTAAACTGCAACACGAGCCCCAAATTATTATATTTTGAAACATAGTTACAATGTGCAATGATGAAATCTGGATAATTAGCATTTCCATCTATTCACATTTATTAATTCTTTGTGTTGGGAACATTCAAAATCCTATTCTAATTATTTTGAAATATATAATAAATTGTTAATTATAGTCATCTTGCTATGTTATAGAATACTAGAACTTACTCTTCCTATCTAACTGTATTTTGGTACCTGTTATCCAACCTCTCTCCACCAAACATTCCTAGCCTCTAATCACCACTGTTTTACGCTCTACTTCTATGAAATCAAACTTTATAATTTCCATATATGAGAACATGTTGTATTTTCTTTGTGCCTGATTTATTTCACTTAAGGTAATATACTTCAGTTTCAACTCTGTTGCCACAAGAAGACTTCATCAATTTCTATGCTGAATAATATATATCCATTTTATTTATCCATTTCTTTACTGATAAACACTTCCATTGTTTTCATATCTTAAATATTTTAATAGTATTCAGCAAACATGGTATTGCAGGCATCTCTTTGATATATTGACTTCATTTCCTTCAGATATATTCTCAGTAATAGGATAGCAAGATCATAAGGTAGTCCTATTTTATGTTATTGAGGAGTCACCATATTATTTTCCATGACTTGGCTAATTACATTCCAATCAACAGTGTATAAAAGTCCTCTTTCTCTATATCCTTGCCAGCATTTATTTTTTTTGTCTTTTCTATAATGACCACTCTAACCAGGATGATATGATACCTCATTGCTGGTTTACATTTGCATTTTCCTGATGATTAGTGATGCTGAATATTTTTTTCATAAACTTGTCAACCATTTATTCAATACAGATTTTTTTAAGACTCAAAGTTTGCGAAAGTTTCTACAAACAGGGAATCATTGTGTTTTATGATTGCAAGCTAAAGAAAGCAAGTTATTAACTGAAGTAGTATAGGAAAATGTCCTAAACACTTTATGCATTTTTTGAAAGTAGAGAGTCCAGATAACCAAGGCACCATTTCAAATATTGTGAATATAATTTTATGCAATACATTATAAAATTGAAGATCAAATATAGCATGAACATTTTAATGATTATCATTTAGTAGAATATTTTGCAACTGAGATCATTGGATTGATGGTTGGAGATAGACAAGATTAGTTATGATTTTTAAAAGGGGGAAGCATACTTTGTTTGCAAATGAACTTGTGTATATTATAGAAAGAATATATTTAAGTACTAGTAAATGGACACTTGTTTGGAGCCTTTTATAGGAAGCCTCCCAGATGGTTTTCAGTCCCCTGGAGTGTAGTCTGAACCTGGTGACTTGCTTCTAACTGATAGAATACATCTCCCAAGTATGTGGCGTTTTGTCTGAACTAAGATTTTGATGACTATGACTTATGTCTCTATAAGACTATTTGTTCTTTTTCCTCAGTTTTGGTGAAGCCAGTTTCACATTTTGAACTATCATATGGGAAGCCTAATGTGGCAAATAACTGAGGTAGGCCCATGTCCAACATTCAGTGAGAACTTGAGATCCTTAGTCTATGTTGCTCATGAGAAATGGAATCCTGTAGAAAAACATATGGATATTTTACATGGCTGAGCTAAGGTTAGGCCTAGCAACACATAGGTGTGTGACTATATTTAGAACTCAGCATAAAAGTTGATTATTCTCTGAGTCTTGAGATGACTCAGTACTACTGAATACCTTGATGTATCTTGGGAGAGATTCTGAGCCAGAAGATTCATTTAAATCACACATAGAATTTGTCCTAGAGAAACTGAGAAATAACAAACATTGGTTTAAGCCATTAAATTTGGGGAAGCTTGCTATATAACAATGGATAACTTATATTTGGTTACTTTTTATAATTTTAGTCATACTAATCTCACTTTATTCCATGACAAAATTATTTGACAAGTTTTCCCATCAATAGCTGCTTGTTGCCTTTATGATACTTTTCAAAATTATTTTTCATGACTTACAAGATACTTCACAGCTTTATCCCTGCCTGTATTTCGAGACACATGCAACCCTTTCTTATCATGCCAGCCTACCACCTGCATTTCTTTGCTATATTTCCTACCTGCTATGGCTGAATTGTGTCTGCCAAATTTGTATGATGACGCACTAACCTCTAAGGAAAGGTCAGATGAGGACACAATGAGAAGGTGGTCTTCTGAAAGCCGGGAAGAGTCCTCACCTATATAATTCCCTTCCAGAGCCTTTATCTTGGTCTTTCCAGTGAGAAAATAAATCAGTTGTATAACAACCTCCCAACTCCTGGTTTATGGTACTTTGTTATAACATCACGGGTAGGCTAATACATTGCCTATTAACCAATATTCAGTGTTTATAGTCCCCAAGTAAAGTAACTTTTATGCTTTTAAAGTAGAATAGCTGTCTCTATTATACACTGTCACATTTTCCATGATCACTTTCACCCAGTGGTGACTTTAGCCAATAGAATAGTGAATTCTGCCTTCTTCACTTTCATGCTTTGTATGACATTTTGCCTGACACAGAGTGAGCGCTCAATACATATGTACTGAAAGGAAATTAGGTGTTTTTAAAATAAGGTAGACTAAAAATGATTGATGATGTCACAATAATAAATGGGACAAAAATATAGCAGCATGCTTATCTGTGGTGCTAAGGATGATCTTAGCTTAGTCATGTCCGAAATTCATGGCAGTGACCTGTAATGTTAGCTTTCTCTCCCCATTTTGTCATTTCCTCCTTTATCTGGAGGATAAAATATTTCAAAATTGTGATATAAATAGGATGATTGAAAGAAAAAAAAGTTCACTTGAAAAATAGAGCTTATGTATAGGAAATGCCAATAAAAACACTTTATGATGTGGAAGAAGGAATGTACATGCAACAAAAGCAGTAGAATAATAGGTGAAAGTTAAGAGGTAGGAAGGACTGTTTTGAGTACTAAGTAAGATATGTGTTTTGTTCAAATGAAGTCTAGACTTGGATCTGAAATTTTTTTTAATTTTTATTTATTTATTTATTGACAGGCAGAGTGTACAGTGAGAGAGAGAGAGACAGAGAGAAAGGTTTTCCTTTTTCCGTTGGTTCACCCCGCAGTGGCCGCTGCTGCTGGTGTGCTGTGGCCGGCACACCACGCTGATCCGAAGGCAGGAGCCAGGTGCTTCCCCTGGTCTCTCATGCGGGTGCAGGGCCCAAGCACTTGGGTCATCCTCCACTGCACTCCTGGGCCACAGCAGAGAGCTGGACTGGAAGAAGAGCAACCAGGACAGAATTTGGCATTCCTATCAGGACTAGAACCCTGTGTGCCAGCACCACAGGCGGAGGATTAGCCTATTGAGCCATGGCGCCGGCCATGGATCTGAATTTAAAATAAAATTTCTTTGACTGTGACCATCACTAGATATAATCAAACACAGACTGAATGAGTGTTTTTTTTTTAATATTTATTTTCATTTTATTTGACAAAGAAATTGAGACAGAGAGACTTTTTATCTGCTGGTTCACTCTCCAAATGCCAATGATAGCCAGGATAGGACCAGGCTGAAGCCAGGAGCCTAGAACTCAATGCAGATCTTCCATGTGGATGTCAGGGTGCCGTGTAATTGAGCCATAACCCACTGCCTGCCCGGGTGCATATTAGTAGGAAGCTGAATGGGAAGCAGAGGAGTCAGGACTCGAGCCAGGCACTCCAACAGAGGAAGCTGTAAGTTTTTTTTGTTGTTGTTTTATTGAGAGATTGAGTTTTGGATTATAGATATAACTGCTCACTTTTATTTTATTGATGTTACCTCTCTCCAGATCAAGGATCATCTCACTATACTCCTCCAAAGTTGAAGTTTTAAGATAGTCCCAGATTGTATCAGCACAATGTGGATGTAAAATGTACCCTCCCTCCCAAGATATCCTTGTCCTAATATCTGAAATGTGTGGATATATTAGGTTACATGGCAAAGTATGCTTATTGACTTCCCTTAGAATAACAGAGTATCCTGAGTTATCTAAGTGGACCCAGTGTAAATGCCTTTAAAGGTGGAGTAGGAAGGCAGAGAGGGGGCCAAAGAGGTTGTAGCCAAAGAAAGGGATACCATTATGGAAGCTTGCTTTGAAGGAACAAGAAGAGGCAAAGAATCAAGGGATATGACCAGCTTCTAGAACCTAGAAAAAGTGAGGAAATGTTGGCCCCCTACAGCCTCCAGAAAGAACGTAGCCTCACCAATATTTGATTTGAACCAATACATGCCTCAGAATTTTGACTGCCAATACTATAAGATAATGAATTCATGCCTTTACAAGCTATTGAATTTGTGATAATTTATTACAATAGCAGTAGAAAATTAATACAGGATCTCTTTTTTAATTCAAGTGTTCATAATTAATAGTAAAATTCAATAATTCAACAAATTAAACTATTTTTTGGCAATTTATGTTTCTTCTGAAAATTTTCATTTAGTGCATCTGGTCTATTTTCTCTCTTGATATGTTTATCTTTGTATTAATATTATTAATTAGAGATGACACATTTAATATACTGGACTTTTTGATTATATTTGCTCAGTTTTTTTCAACTTTACATTTGCCTATAAATTTTGTTTTATATGTTTCTTCAACTCAGAATTTTGCTAGTGATAATTTAGAAATATATTTTTGTTTTAATTACTCCCTTTTCCATTTTATATTTATTAGCACATCACTAAACTTGAAGTGAATTAAATTTTGAGATAGATTTTTATTAGTTTTCAATTTTTTTATTTTCAATCATTTTAGCCTTTAGTTTAGAGTACTGTATTTCAAAGTTAAAAACATCTACCATACCATTTCCTATATTCAAAGACCACAATGATCCACCACTGAGAAATCTAAAGATATTTTAGAGAGTCTTGATCCCTGGCATTTTCCAAGTGATTTCACTGTAGTGACCCATTTATTCAGTTAGGACTTCTTGGTTCTAGCCCTCAAAGTACACTTAGTTCATATGCTGAGTACAGATGTGCAGGAAAAAAAAATACAGTTTTAAAATAAATGCTTTTGGCAATCATTCCATTCAGGAGAAGTATGATTATTTTGTGTCTACATTAAAAAATGTTACTCAAATGCTTGTATAAAAGTGTTATTTTCTCCATCTTTATGTGGAGGTGTCTACAGGAAAATACTTTGCAAATAATTAGTACTGAATACCATATGTAGAATCAGGGATAATGAGGAAATAGCAGTTGACTATCAGTGATCATTGCATATTATAAAGCAGAAATCTGTGCTAAAAATCAGAGCTGATATGTAAAATGAGCTGCATATACAGGGAGTCTGGTGCCAGCATGGTTCCATCATTCATTCTTTCTGTAACTTTCAAGCCAGCTGGAACTGGGCAAAGGATAAGCTCAAATTTTCTAGTACACACTAGCAAAATATCTTTCATATTTTTTTCTTTTCACCTCCGTCAACCCAGGAAAGAAGTACAGAGATTATATTTGTACTATTTATAGAAATAGTTTAGAGGTAAGATTACATTTTTTCTAACAGTTTGAGTTGGTGTAGTACATTATTAGTTATCAAAATATTTGTATAGCTTTGAGATTTTGAATTGTATGACCAAGCATGATATATATTGTACAATTTCAGTCAGATAAAATTGGTTGTGCTATTTATACACAAAAAGCATCCAGAAGAATATGTCAAACTAAGCTGCTTGTGTTTATAAATGACTTTATTCTCTGCTTGTTGTGTTTTTTGGTTTTCTATAATGCACATATCAACTTTCAAAAATTTAAGGTTACTTTAAAAAAATTGAACAAATAATAACATTTCACGTATGCATATAACCATACTGACTGACCAAAAGCCAGCATGTTTTTTGAGGAGTCTTCTGAACAGTGTAGTTTGCATAGATTCATAGCATTTCATGGTCTTGTTTCCTCTAAAAATATAGTATATAAACTATATATAAATATAAAAATATAATATATTTAATATATATAACATATAACATATTTAATATAACATATTATATATAACACATATAAAATATAGTATATAAATATAGCATACAAATATAGTATATAAAATATAGTATGTATTTTATGACTGACTATTCAAGAAATTCAAATCATAGATTTCAGCCTTTTGAATACAATTTAAAGTTCATTTCTCTCCTTTGGCCAAATAAACAACTGAAAATGCATTTTTCCTGTAGTGTATGTATATACTAACTGCTAAGTAGATATTTTCAAGGTGAAGTGTTTACACTAGATATTTTCTTATAAATTGTTGTTTTTCTAAAGTTAGCCTGACAAGGTTAATGACAAAACAATGATTAAAGTTCTCATATGGAAATAAGTTAGGAACAAGTTCTTAAATGAACTACTTTGTTTTCTTACCACATGACAGAAATAAATTTTTTCCTAGCTTATGAAAAACATGTTACGTGCCTATCCAAACTTGCTCACTAAAACAGAACCCTGTTTTTACATAAGTTTATGAAGTGTTCATCTAGAAAACGTTGTCTTCCTGTTCTCTTACCAGCATACTGTAGTTTAGTAGCATAGTTCTGTGAATTAAGTAGAATCCAGTGGGTTTCTGGGAAAAATGATATCTTCATTGATAAAAAGAAAAGACTTTTATCAGTGTAGTAAAAGTGGCAAGCAGTTGTCTTGTGAAAATGAAGATGAACATTACAAGTTAACAACTGTGGATTAGGAAGCTACAAGAGCTCAGGTGTTTAATAACTTCTTTATTTTTAGATTTTTTTTCTTTTTATTATTTAATAAATGTGAATTTACAAAGTCAACTTTTGTATTGTTGTGGCTCCCCCCCAACCTCCCTCCCTCCCGCAGCCCTCCCCTCTCCCACTCCCTCTCCCATCTCGCCCTTCGAGTTTCATTTTCAATTACCTTCGTATACAGAAGATCAACTTAGTATACACTAAGCAAGGATTTCAACAGGCTGCACTCACACAACCGCACAAGGTATAGGGTATTGTTCGGCTAGTAGTGTTGTTTTTGAGTTTCATAGTAAAACACATTAAGGACAGAGATCCTACATGGGGAGCATGTACCCAATAACTCCTGTTGTTGATTTAACAATTGGCACTCTTATTTATGGCGTCAGCAATCACCCAAGGTGCTTGCCATGAGCTCTCTAGGCTACGGAAGCCCCTTGAGTTCACCGACTCTGAACTTGTTTAGTCAAGGCCGTATCACAGTGGAGGTTCTTTCCTCCCTTCAGAGAAAGGTGCCTCCCTCCTTGATGGCCTATTCCTTCCGCTGGGGTCTTGTTCACCAGGATCTTTCATTTAGATTGTTTTTGCCACGGTGTCATGGCTTTCCATGCCTGCGAGACTCTCATGGGCCTTTTAGCCAGATCCAAATGCCCCAAGGGTTGATTCTGAGGTCGGAGTGCTGTTTTGGACATTTGCCATTATGAGTCTGCTGTGTGTCCTGCCTCCCACGCAGGATCATTCTCTCCCTTTTAATTCTATCCTTCATTATTTGCTTACACTGGTCTTGTTTGTAAAATCTCTTCGACACTTACCCTATCTTTTTTGATCAGTTGTGTACTTATACTTATCACTTTACCAAGTGCACTGGCATTGGTACCTGCCTCCTTGGTAAGGTTGAGTTGAAATCCCCTGGCACATTTCTAGTTCCACCATTGGAGGTAAGTCTGAGTGAGCCTGTGCCTAGCTATATATCTCCTCCCTCTCTTATTCCTACTCCTATGTTTAACAGAGATCACTTTTCTGTTAATTTTTAAACACCTAAGAATGATTGTGTATTAATTACAGAGTTCAACCAGTGGTATTAAGTAGAACAAACCAAGCAACAACAACAAAATACTAAAAGGAATAAAATAGTAAGTTGTTCCTCAACAGTCTAGACAAGGGCTGATCATGTCATTGTCTCTCATAGTGTTCATTTCACCTCAATGGGTATCATTTTAGATGCTCGTTTAGTTGCCATCAATTAGGGAGAACATATGATATTTGTCCCTTTGGACTGTCTTATTTCCTTCAGCATGATATTTTCCAGCTTCCTACATTTTGTTGTAACTGCCCAGATTTCATTGTTTTTTACTGCTGTATAGTGTTCCATAGAATACATATCCCATAGTTTCTTTATCCAGTCAACCGTTGATGGACATTTAGGTTGCTTCCATGTCTTAGCTATTGTGAATTGAGCTGCACCCAATATTGAGGTGCAAATGGCTCTTTTTTTCTCCCCTTTAATTCCATTTGGGTAAAGTCCAAGGAGTGGGATGGCTGGGTCCTGTGGTAGTGCTACATTCAGGTTTCTGAGGTCCTTGGCCCATCTTTTTATTGGGTTGTTTGTTTTGATTCTGTGGTGTTTCTTGATCATTTTATAGATTCTAGTTGTTAATCCTTTATCTGTTGTGTAGTTTGTGAATAACGTCTCCCATCCATTGGTTGCCTCTTCACTTTCCTGACTGTTTCCTTTGCTGTAAAGAAACTTTTCAATTTGAGGTAATCCCATTTGTTTATTTTATCTTTGGTTACCCATGCCTCTGGGGTCTTCTCTAGGAATTCTTCGCCTGTTCCAATATCTTGGAGGGTTTCCCCTATGCTCTCAATTAGTTTTATGGTGTCGTGGCGCATCTCTAGTTGTTTGATCCATGTTGAGTAGATTTTTGTGTAAGGTGTACAGTAGGGGTCTTGCTTCATACTTCTACATGTGGACATCCAGTTTTCCCAGCACCATTTGTTGAAGAGGCTGTCCTTGTTCCAGGGGTTGGTTTTAGGTGCTTTGTCGAATATGAGTTGGTTATAGATGTTTGGATTGATCTCTGGTGTTTCTATTCTGTTCCATTGGTCTATCCATCTGTTTTTGTACCAGTACCAGGCTGTTTTGATTATAACTGCCCTGTAGTATGACTTGAAGCCTGGAATTGTGATGCCTCCAGCTTTGTTTTTATTATAAAGGATTGCTGTAGCTATTCATGGTCTCCTGTTTCTCCATATGAATTCCAGCATCCTTTTTTCTAGGTCTTTGATGAATGACTTTGGTATTTTGATTGGTATTGCATTAAACTTGTAAATTGCTTTTGGGAGAATGGACATTTTGATGATATTGATTCTTCCAATCCATGAGCATGGCAGGTTTTTCCATTTTTTTTGTGTCGTTTTCTATTTCTTTCTTTAGTGTTTAGTAATTTTCATCATAGAGGTCTTTGGCATCCTTGGTTAAATTTATTCCAAGGTACTTTATTGTTTTTGTGGCTATTGTGAATAGGATTGATCTTAGCAGTTCTTCCTCATCCATGGCATTGTCTGTGTATACAAAGGATGTTGATTTCTGAGCGTTGACTTTGTATCCTGCTACTTTACCAAACTCTTCTATGAGTTCCAATAGTCTCTTATAGGAATTTATTGGGTTGCCTATATATATTATCATGTCATCTGCAAATAGGGATAGTTTAACTTCCTCCTTTCCCATTTGTATCCCTTTAATTTCTTTTCCTTGCCTGATGGCCCTGGCTAACACTTCTAGGACTATATTGAATAGCAATGGTGAGAGTGGGCATCCCTGTCTGGTGCCAGTTTTCAATGGAAATGCCTCCAACTTTTCCCCATTCATTAGGATGCTGGCCATTGGTTTGTCATAAATTGCCTAAATTGTGTTGAGGAATGTTCCTTCTGACCCCAATTTGCTTAGGGTTTTCATCATGAAAGGGTGTTGTATTTTTTCAATGCTTTCTCTGCATCTATTGAGATAATAATATGATTTTTGTTTCTCAATTTGTTAATGTGATGTATTACATTGATTGACTTTTGAATATTGAACCATCCCTGTATACCAGGGATAAATCCCACTTGGTCTGGGTGAATAATCTTTCCAATGTGCAGTTGGATTCGGTTTGCCAGAATTTTGTTGAGTATTTTTGCATCTATGTTCATCAGGGAGATAGGTCTGTAGTTTTCTTTCTCTGTTGTGTCTTTTCCGGGCTTAGGAATTAAGGTGATATTGGCTTCATAGAAAGAATTTGGGAAGATTCCCTCTCTTTCAAATGTTTTGAATAATTTGAGAAGAACTGGGGTTATTTGTTCTTTAAATGTCTGGTAAAATTCAGCAGTGAAGCCATCTGGTCCTGGGCTCTTCTTTTTCGGTAGTGCGTTTATTACTGATTCAATTTTTTCCATGGTTATGGGTCTGTTTAGATTTTCTATATCTTCAGGGCTCAGTTTAGGGAGGTTGTATGTATCCAGGAATCTATCCATTTCTTCCAGGTTCCCCAATTTGTTAGCATACATCTCTTTGTAGTGGTTTCTGATGATTCTTTATATTTCTGTTGTATCTGTTGTTACATTTCCATTACTATCTTTGATTTTACAGATTTGGGTCTTCTCTCTCCTATTTTTGGTTAGCTGGGCCAACGGTATGTCAATTTTGTTTATTTTTTCAAAGAACCAACTCCTGGTTTTGTTGATCTTTTGTGTGTGTGTGTGTTTTTGTGTTTTTTGTTTGTTTGTTTGTTTGTTTTGTTTTTTGGTTTTGATTCTGTTTATTTCTTCTCTGATCTTTAATGTTTCTTTCCTCCTTCTGGGTTTGGGCTTGATTTGTTGCTGTTTTTCAAAATCCTTGAGGTGCATGGAGAGTTCATTTGTTTGGTTGCTTTCCAGCTTCTTGATGTAGGCACCAATTGCTATAAACTTTCCTCTTAGCACTACTTTTGCTGTGTCCCACAGGTTTTGATAGGTTGTGTTATCATTTTCATTTGTTTCTAGAAATCTTTTGATTTCTCTTTTAATTTATTCGATGACCCACTGTTCATTCAGGATCATGTTGTCCAGTCTCCATATGTTTGCATATGGTATAGAGATTCTTGGGTTGTTGACTTCAAGTTTCACTGCGCTATGGTCTGAGAAGCTGCATGGTATAGTTTCAATTTTTTTGAATTTGTTGAGGCTCCCTTTATGGCCTAGAATGGTCGATCCTAGAGAACGTTCCATGTACTGGGGAGAAATACATGAACTCTGTGGCTATGGGGTGGAAAGTTCTGAAGATATCTATTAGGTCTGTTTGGTCAATAGTGTCAATTAGCTCTGTTGTTTCCTTGTTGAATTTCTGTCTGGTTTATCTGTCCATTACTATTGTATTTGAATCTATATCTCCCTTCAAATCCATTAGTAATTCTTTCAAGTAGCCAGGAGCCCTGTAATTAAGTGTGTATACATTTATAATAGTAATGTCTTCCTGTTGGATAGATCCTTTAATCATTATATAGTGCCCTTCTCTGTCTCTTTTAATGGTTTTTATGTTAAAGTCTATTTTATCTGATATTAGGATGGCCACACCCGCTCTTTTTTGATTTCTTGGAATATCTTTTTCCATCCTTTCACTTTCAGTCTGTGTGCATCTTTGCTGATAAGGTGTGTCTCCTGAAGGCAGCATATAGATGGGTTCTCTTTCTTGATCCAATCAGCTTGTCTGTGTCTCTTGGTAGTAGAATTAAGACCATTCACATTCAGTGTGATTATTGTTAGGTACTGTCTTTTCCCAGTCATGTTTCCTGAAACGAGCTGTTTATGTATTTTGAACTTTGTTTGTAGCTTACTCTACATTTGCTTTTTTTGTAGTGATGTTCTTGTTTTTGTATTTCTGTGTGCAGCACAACACACCAGGTTTCCTTGTTACCTCCACCCTCCCCCAAATCGGAGCTGCAGAGGGTGGGAAGCAGCCATCTTGTTTGTTTACATTCGGGCTTAAAGGTGAGCTGCCTCTGCCTCCGCACTAACCTCCAGAGGTGGAGTCCAAAGGTTGAGTGGAGCGACATGACACTCCTCGTGCAGGGGCGGGCAGTGAGGGAGGGCAGCTCAAAGTCCTGACACAAGCCTACTCAAGTTACCAGAAGAAAAAAAAAATCAAATAGCACCCGTGGGTAGAGGGGAGGAACTGAGGGATCAAAAACGCCAGGATCCTCCCCACAATCAGAGCTGCAGCAGGCAGAGAGCAGCCATCCTGTTTGTTTACATCCGGGCTTAACAGAGGCTGGCCTCAGCTCCAAAGGAGGAAGCAACAGGGGAGGAGTCCAAAGGTGGTCTCACTGAAGGAACTGTGAGGGAGAGTGGCTGACAAACGAAAACCAGGCACAGACATGTAAGGGGGAACATAGGAACAGGGAAACTGGCCCCCAAGGGGCAGAGATTGGCAACTCAAAGCCCTGACCCAGCCCACTCAAGTTACAAAAAATAATAATAATAGATAAATAAGTAAAAAATAAATAAACACACTCTAGGAGGTAGAGCAGCCTGCTTACACTGGATATTGGTACAGACCCACAGCAGTCTATAGCAGAGGGAAATCAACCTGAAAAACAAACCAAACAGAATGCCGAAAAACAAAACAAAAACCCACAATAAGAATATAGAAGAACATACAAACTTGCCAATGGAGCAGGCTAAACCAACCATAACAGAGGCTGAAGAAGAAGAAGAATTTGAAACCATGCCAGAAAAAGAATTCAGAAAATTAATAACCAGATTACTTAGAAATAATGAGAAACAGATTCGAGAGCTGAATGAAAAACAAGCCCAAGGATTAGAGATCCTAAATAAAAGCCAGAATGAAATACTGGAAATGAAAAACTCAATTGACTATATAAAAAATACCATGGAATCCCTCAGAAATCGAACAGATGAAATAAAAGAGTGAATATCAGAATTCAAAGACAAACTTCCAGAAATAATACAGTCAGTTCAAATGCAGGAAGAAGAAATTAAAAAATTAAAAAATATGGTTGGAGACCTGCAAGATTCAATCAAACGGTGTAATGTTCGGATAATAGGAGTCCCTGAGGGGGTGGAAAGAGAGAATGGATTGAAAGATGTTTTCAATGAAATAATATCAGAAAACTTCAAACCAAGGCAGCTGGATAATAACAGACAAATTCAGCAGATAGCCAGGACTCCGAACAGGATAGACCAGAAGAGAAATTCACCGCAACGCATTGTGGCAACACTCAGCTCAATGACACACAAAGAACAAATCCTAAAATGTGCCGGAGAGAAACGACAAATCACATTCAGGGGTAAGTTAATCAGACTCACCCCAGACTTCTCATCGCAAACACTACAGGCAAGGAGACAATGGCATGATGTATTTCAAGTTTTAAAAGACAAACAATGCCATCCTAGAATACTGTACCCTGCAAAGCTATCATTTATGAATGAAGGGGAAATAAAGATCTTCCAAGACAAACAGAAACTGAAAGAATTTGTATCCATGCGTCCAACCCTAATAACTTCTTTATACTGCTGTACTTACCTTGAGCTGGCTTCCTCCATAATTCATGTTATGTGACTAAAAATGTACCCTAGAATTACCTGGCGTGTGTTGTATTTGTATGGATTATTATTATGTTTTCTTTCTTCCTTTCTTGGTATCTTCCTTTGTGAGCTGATAGTTTTCCATAGTGGTATACTTCGAATCCTTTCTTTTTATGTTTTATGCAACTAATACAGGCTTTTGCTTTGTCATTACATAAAACATCTTATAATGGAGTATTTTAGGTCAAAAACAAAAAATTTATTCACATATTAAAACTTTTACTTCCTTCTTCTTCATATTTTGATTTTGATGTTAAAACTTTGATCATTTTTATGATTTGTATCCCCTAATAATTTAATGTAACTCTAGTTGTTTTTAATAGTTTTACCTTTTAACCCTGATGTTAGAGATGAAATTGCTTTATACACCACCATTACAATACTAGAATATTCTGAATGTGACTATGTGTTATTTATACTACTGATGTTTGTATTTTGTTTTGTTATTAATTAGTAGCCTTTTCTTTCAAATTAAAGAATTTCCTTTAGAAGTTACTGTAAGGCAGTCCTAGTAGTGATAAATTCTCTTAAGCCTTGTTTTTCTGGGGAAGATTTTTTATTTTCCCTCATTTCTGAAGGACAGAATTGCTGGGTAATCCAATCTTGATTGGCAGTTTTTCATTTCAGTACTTTTGAGCATAATCATTCCATTTTCTCCTGGCATGCCAATTTTTGGTAATCTGTATTGGGGCTCTCTTGTATGTAATATTTTTCTTATCTTGCTGATTTCAGAAGTCTGTCTTTTTTGCATTTTGATAATTAACTATGATATGTCTTGGTAAGCTCATCTCTGATTGAATTTGTTTGGATATATGTGAAATTCTTGAACATAAAGATTGCATCATTACCTAGATTTATAAAAGTTTCAGTAAATTTATTCTAAATATATTTTCTGGCACCATTTCTTTGTCTTCTCCTTCTAAGATATCTATTATGCAAAATTAAGTCTCTTTATTGTGTCCTATAATTCTTGTAGCCTTTCTTCATTATTTTTCATTTGTTACCATTTTGTTTTTATGACCAGATAACAATAGTAAACTCCATAAAGCTCAAGCAATCTTGAGCATAAAGAATAAAGCTGGAGGCATCACATACTCTGATTTAAAAATGTGTTATAAAGCTATTATAATCAAAACACCAAGTTGCGTGGATTTAAAAGAAAAAAGACATACCAACCCAGAATTAGACCCACACATCTCTATCCATTCTGTTTTTGACAAAGGTGCCACATGAAGTGGAAAAGAGTCTCCTCAATAAATGATGTTAGGAAAACTGGCATGAACATACAGAAGAATGAAATTAGACACTTATTTTCTGCCATATAAATCAACTAAAAATGGAATTAAGACTTCCAACATTTTATACCATTTTGTTGCCTTGAACCCAATGACCTTTTTCTTTGAGACACTGTTCTTCATTGACTGGAGAATCACTGAAAAAAAAGAGTGGTCATTTGGGACTCTCTTTAGCACTTAATTTTATATAAACTACCATCTAAAGATAGGATATTAAATCTTAGTTGACCTTAACACTATATAAATTGTGACTATTTTATACATTTAAAATATGAGCTTAGTCTTTATAAGCTTATAAATCGGAGATGCACATTTTTCTCTAGAAAAAGTCAGTAAGAATCATGAATAATTTTTCAATATATAATTACTTTTTTAAGATTAATTAATTTTTTTTTTAGTTGAGAGGGATTGAGGAAAGGAGGAAAGAGAAGGAAGAAATCCCATCTACTGGTTAACTCTCTAAGTGCCTGGAAGCCAGGAACTCAGTCCAAGTTCCCAAATGGATAGCAGGGATCCAAATATTTTAGCCATCACCTGCTGCCCACCAGGGTGCACAAGAGCAGGAACCGGAAATTAGGAGGAGAGCTGGGACATGAACCCAGGCACTCTAATATGAGATGCACCATTCCATGGGGCATCTTTTTTTTAAAGATTATTTATTTATTTATTTGAGAGGTAGTGTTACATACAGTGAGAGGGAGAGACAGAGAGGAAGGACTTCCTTCCTTTGGTTCACTCCCCAAATGGCCACAATGGCCGGAGCTGCACCAATCCAAAGCCAGGAGCCAGGTGCTTCTTCCCAGTCTCCCATGCGGGTGCAGGGGCCCAAGCATTTGGGCCATCTTCTACTGCTCTCCCAGGCCACAGCAGAGAGTTGGATTGGAAGAGTGGCAGCTGGGACTAGAACCAGTGCCCACATGAGATGCCAGACCTGCAGCCAGAGGATTAATCCACCGTGCCATGGTGCCAGCCCCCATTGGGCATCTTAATCACCATCTTAAGTGCCCACCTATTTTCATTTGATGACTTTCCCCATTATAATAAAGACCTACACTTGATTCAGGCACACAGGAAAATAACAACAACAAAAAAGCTATTTAAAAATCTAAAACATGTTTGGGAATATTTTATTACATTATTTTCCTTAAAAATGGTAATCTGTTTAAATATAGTTTTATATACTGATTTTATTTTAATTTAAAAGAATATATTCAAGAATATATTCAGAGAACAGAGAGAAAGAGACAGATAAGGAGAGCTCCCAAATGCTGGTTCAATCCCTGAATGATTGTAATGGCTAAGAATGGGTTGAGCTGAAGCCAGGAGCTAGGACTCAGTCTACATGTCCCACATAGATGGCAGAGACTCAGGTACTTAAGCCATTATCTGCTTCCTCTAGGGTTTGCACTGGCAGGAAACTAGAATCAGAAGTCTTGGGTGTGAATCAAACCCACCTATTCTGATATGGGATGCAGGCAACTTAACTGCCAGGCCAAGTACCTGCTCCAACTGATGTTAATTATATTATGAATAGTATGTTTTCCAATGGCAATAAATATTATTTTTAAATTATTTTTAATTGATGCATATTATTATACTATGTAGGGATACCATAGTTTACTAGATCCTATTGATGGACATTTAGATTCTTCCTAAATTTTTCATACTATAAGTAACGCTAAAGTTTATTTAAATATTTACTATTTCCATCTTTGAGTCTTTCCTTAACATCCATTTCTAGAACAATTTTTCCTTATATATTATCAAATAGTGTATCACTATATCACATAGCCAGTCTATCTATTATATACTGATATTTTTTCTCATGTCAATAGTGTTATGTCTTTTGATTATGATCTCAGAACCTGGTTGTTTTGTGAATTTGCAGTCTGCAATTCCCTGTTTGCCTTCAATATAGGACACCTTAATGCAATAACATCATTGGTTCTTCTATTTAAAAATCTTCAGAGTTCTACTTTTATTGCCTTTTGAAAGAATCCCTATTTAAATATAGTGTATGTGTGTGTTATGCATGTAATATATGACAAAAATGTATAAACATAGTTTACATAGTATAAAGTATATAAAGTCAATTTTCATTGAATTTAGATTTCATTAGTTTCTATATCAAGTCTGAATTGAGAAGTTGTATTTTATAAAAGTTATACAATTTATATTATTTCACTTGGGAAGTGCTGCTCTAGTTTATTTGAACCAAAAATATTTGGCTTTTGGGAAACAACATATTAAAGTTATTTTATTCCAACTTTTCTGTTTTGGTTTTCCATTTAAAGGTTTTTGAAATCTATAAGAGGTATAAGATTCTATAGCAAAATGTACACATACACTATTCTGCATCAAGTTGTGTGCCTGTGTGTTTCTATGCATGTTTATGTACTTGTTTCTGTCATGGAAACACATATAATTTTAATAGATATTTATAATATTGATAGCTATCACCTTGATGTTGAAGAATATAATGCACAATTTTTAAATAAGGAGATTCACATTTTGAATTTGCCCAGCAAAGCGAGACATGGCAGGAGAAGTTTCAAAGTCTATTTATTAAATATTTCAATAGTTGTCCAGTCCATTATTTTAATTACCTATCATGTTTCAATTAGAAAAAAATATTTTTTGCATTAAAAATCTAGAAATTTAGAAATTTAGAAATTTCTAGAAAAATCTAGAAATTTAGAAATTTAAAAATTAGAAATCTCATAGCTAGTTTTAAGACAAGAGTTTTTTGTTTTGTTTTAAAAGATTTATTTATTTCACTTGAAAGTCAGAGTTACATAGAGAGAGAAGGAGAGGCAGAGAGTTCACTCCCCAGATGGCCGCAATGGCCGGAGCTTCGCCGATCTGAAGCAGGAGCCAGGAGCTTCTTCCGGGTCTCCCACATGGGTGCAGGGGCCCAAGGACTTGGGCCATCTTCGACTATTTCTCCAGGCCATAGCAGAGAGCTGAATAGGAATTGGAGCAGCCAAGACTTGAACTGGTGCCCATATGGGATGCTGGCACTGCAGGTGGTGGCTTTACCTGCTATGCCACAGTACAGGCCCCAAGACAAGAGTTCAGTGGCCTTCATGAATTTCATGAATGGGTTTCACAATGTGTATAGTGACATATATAATCCTTATGTCATATTTCTACATGTTTTTTGCCTGTAATGAAAATTCTGTAGTTTTTAATTCACATTCCCTATAGCATATGTAGCACTCAAAAGAGTTAACGCCACAATTATGAGACATCCAAGTATTAGTTATGCATCAGAAATCATAAATAGAATATCAAAACTTAAGGATTTTGGGATATTAAGATATGCAGTACCATCATGTTATGTTTTTAAATATGATTTTCCTTGGGGCTGGCACTGTGGAGTAGCCGATAATGCTGCTGCCTGCAGTGCCAGCATCCCATATGGGTGCCGGTTCGAGTCCTGGCTGCTCCACTTCCTATCCAGCTCTCTGCTATGGCCTGGGACAGCAGACGCATGGGAGACCTGGAAGAAGCTCCTGGCTCCTGGCTATGGATTGGCTCTGGCCATTGCAGCCAGTTGTGGAGTGAAACATTGGATGGAAGACCTCTCTCTCTCTCTCTACCTCTCCTTCTCTCTCTAGTAATTCTGAGTTTCAAGTAAAATAAATAAATCTCTAAAATAAATAAATAACATTTTCCCTGTTATAATTACAACTCAGTGTTGTGCTATACAAATTGGATAGCTGAGACAATATTAGTTACATAAAACTTTTACTTTCAAGAGGAAAGATGTAGGCAGAAACATAATCCTAGCAATGTTTTGATTTTTAAATCAGTGTTAATTTAGATAATTGCATACAGTTAACTCTTGGGTTCATTTGTTATCTATTTTTGTAAGTGAGGGAGGCAGGATTAAAATAAATCAAGACATAAATGAAATTAGTTGATATTTCATTTGTTTGGCTAGGTTACTTATATTTGCCCATTTGAACCTGTAATTTGCATAATACTGTATTTACCAAGGTTTTGGAGACACACGAAAACATCTAAGAGATGGCCCAAATTTTCCAAAAGCTTATAATCTAGCATGAAAATAAAGTTTACAAGATTAACCAAAATCTAATGTATATTTTCTGATACAAGCAATTCATATAAGCAAGTAATATTGTATAAGCAATATTGCAACTTATCAAGAAAAATTAGGTAAAATGTCCATCCACACTATTACAACTGGAAACACTTTTTTAATATTTTTTATTTTTATTTTTTATTTTTTTGACAGGCAAAGTGGACAGTGAGAGAGACAGAGAGAAAGGTCTTCCTCTACCATTGGTTCACCCTTCAATGGCCACTGTGGCTGGCATGCTGCGGCCAGTGCACCGCGCTGATCTGAAGCTGGAGCCAGGTGCTTCTCCTGGTCTCCCATGCGGTTGCAGGGCTCAAGGACCTGGGCCATCCTCCACTGCCCTCCCGGGCCACAGCAGAGAGCTGGCCTGGAAGAGGGGCAACCGGGACAAAATCTGGTGCCCCGACTGGGACTAGAACCCGTGTGCCGGCGCCACAGGTAGAGGATTAGCCTATTGAGCCGTGGCACCAGCTCTGGAAGCAATTTCTAATCAGAGTAAAAATTTGATGAATTGCTATATTAAAAAAATGTAACTTTTATTATTATTCAAGTACGATGAAGCTATCAGATAAGGAAATGACATTCATTGAAAAGATAGTTTGTTACAGTTCCAAGGGGAAGGGACACACTGTGCCATACAAGGCCACATGTGGAAACACCAAAGTCAGTCAAGTGGTAGAAGGAGGGGTGAATATTTAGCCTAGAAGTTAAGGAAATATCTCATATCAAAGTGCCAGGGTCAGAGGCTCCTAATTCTATTTCTCTGCAAAAATGCAGACCCTGGGAGGTAGCAGTGATGGTTCAAGTAGTTGGTTCCTGCCACTCATGTGAGAGATCTCCATTGAGTTCTCACTCTTGACTTTGGAATAGCCCAACCTCACAGGAACCCAACCGTGCCAGTATGATCTACGACTTCAGCCTCCAGAATATGAAAAATAAGTTTTTGTTGTTTAAGAACTATCCAGTACAGGTTACTTTGTTCTGATCTTTTGCCTACTTAAAATTGTTTTTGTTTGAATTTTAAGTGATTTTAATATGATTTGGATATCAATTCTTTATCAGATGTGTATTTTGAAAACATTTCCTCCAGCTCTGTTGGCTTTTGTTACTCATACAGTGAATAATGGTACTTTAAGAAGTTCATGAAAATTGAATTAAAATTTTATTTTGCTGTTAAAATTTTTTGAAATACAGATATGTAGGAGGTCTTAATGAATTTAATGAGAAATGCATATTATGAAAAAATCTCTGCATGGATTTCAAAATTTGTGGGGCACCAAAACTCTTTTAATTCCATTTTCCATGAAATGTTTGGAAGTTTTTAATTTAAAAAAAAGTCTATCAGCTTTTTTTTTCTTTCATGGGTGATACTGTTGCAGGCATCTTTAGTTGTAACTGCTTGGGTCATGTCATAAGACCGGGAAGAAAACAGAGCATGAACAACGGAGGGTGAGCAGAAAAAAAAAATAAAACAAGCTTATTAAGTGAAAAGAGAAAGCAAAACCAAAAGAGAAAGCTCCTGGTAGCATATCAAAGCGTAGGAGAAGGTGCCTCGGGGTTTATATCCTTTGGAGAAGAAGAAATTTATAAAGAGTTTTGATGAGCTTCTTATTGCTAGGGAGTATGTGCCTGAACAAATTAAGCTCAAATAAAGGCACCTGTTTTGTTTTCAATTTTTTTATCTTGTTTTTGAGTAGCGAGGGGTTTTGTTCCAGGCATGTCTTTCTGTACTGTAGGCTTGCATTTTACTCTGTATATTTGGGCCCTTTGTGTCTGGTTACCTAGCTTAGACTTTTGCTGTCTTCTGTCTCTGTCAATATTTTGGATGTTGCATCTATAATCTCATCACCGAACTCAAGAGTGACATAACATTCTGATGTCTTCTTTTTTTTTTTTTTTGACATATTTTGTGTGTTGCATAATTTTTGTTAAAGGGAGAATCTATATCTAGGTTCATTTATTGCATTTGGACATACCATTTGTTGAAAAGACTATCCTTTCTTCATCATATTGGCTTTGTTCCTTTCTTAAAAATCAGCTGACTATATTAGTGTCAAGATCTCCCCCTCCCGGAACTGGCCAGGTTGCCACGAAGGAAGAGTCAAGGAGACTGAGGAAGGTCAAGCTAAACACACTTTATTGATACTCTAGGTGATTAGGAGGAGAGATCGCTCAAGCCTACTCCTGCGGGCACTAGGCACTATGGACAGGGAAGAGAGAGGCTGAGCAACCTCTGGTGTATAGCGTCTGAGGGTCCCCTTATATACAGTTTCTAGAGGCTAGCCCCGCCCACATTCTGACCTCCCAGGGTCCCATAGTCATGGCAACGTCAGTTTGTGGTTAGGCAGTCTAGTTAAGCCTTCTCTTTTCAAATCTTACCAGCTAGAGTGGTTACCTTTCTACTTTTCTTTCAAGCTGTGCTACTTTGCAGTTACTTTCTTTCAAACGGGCCCTACAGTTGCTTTGTTTCAAATGGCGCTACAATTACTTTCTCCATTAATGGTTCCCTAACAATTAGTGTGGGTTTATTTTTTGAATTTCTGTTCTGTTCCATTAAACGATCTGTGTATCCTTCTGTCAATAAGATACTTTCATGAAGTAGTCAATCTTGAAGTCTGGTAGAATTTATCTGCCAATTTTATTCTTCTTAAGCACTGTGGTGGCCATTCTGAGTCTTTTACCTTTCCATGTAAACTTTAGAATCAGATGACTAGTATCTACAGAACAATTTCTAGCACCTGTTGGGATTGTATTGAATCTATGGATCAAATTGAGAAGAAATGACATATTAACCATATTGAATCTTCTTAACATGGAGTACTCTCCATTTATTTATCTTTTGATTTCTTTCATCAGAGTTTTCCTTATGTAGATTCTATATATAGTTTGTTAGTTTTATATCTGAGTATTTCATTTTTATGGTGCTAATGCAAATAATTTTTTGTTTTAATTTCAAATTCTAATTATTTACTGGTAGCGTGTAAGAATCAACTGAATTTTTGTTTTTAGCCTTTTTTTTTAAAAAAAAGATTTATTTATTTGAAAGAGTTACAAAGAGTGATGGAGAGACAGAGACAGAGGGAGAGAAAGAGAGAGAGACAAAGATGAGAGAGAGAGAGAAAGATTTTGATTTCCTCCCCAAATAGCCACAACAGCTAGGGATGGGCCAGCCAAAGCTAGGATCCTGGAACTGCATCTGGTCTCTCTCATGGGTGGTAGGGGCCCCAAAACTTGGGCCATCTTCTGCTGCTTTTCTGGAGAGTTGGTTTGGATGAAGAACAGCCTGGACTTGAAATGGTGCTCATAGGGAATGCTGATATCACATGTGGCAGCTTAACTTTTTACAAACTGGCCCCTGTTTTTAACCTTTTATTCTGTAAACTGCCTATCATCACTTATTCACTTTTGGGGTTCTTTTGTAAATTGTTTGGAAATTTCTATATGGATAATTATATAATCTATATACTAAAAGTATTTAATTTCTTCCTTCACCATATGTGTAAACTTATATTGCATAGGTAGTATGATATTGACTATGAGTGATGACAGGAGATATCCTTCTCTTATTCCCTATCTTGGTTGGAAAACATCCAGTTTCTCATCAAGCATGATATCAACTATAGATATTTTGTAGATGTTCTTATCAAAATGAGGAAAATCTTTCCTATTCCTGATTTGACAAGATTCTTTTTCTTTCTTTTGTTTTTAATCATAAATGGGTGTTGGATTTTATAAAATGATTTTTCTTCTGTAATATGTTAGTATGGTGGATTATACTAATCAATTTTCAAATGTTCGATCAGCCTTGTATACATGTAACATTTCCTATTTGGTTGCAGTATATAATTTTTATTAGATTCAGCTTACTTATATTTTATGGAGAATTCTTATATTTTATGCTCATGAGAGACATTGATCTGTAGTTTCATTTCTTATATTTTCTGCTTAACCTTGCTAATAGAGTAAGATTGGCCTGATAAAATAAATTAGAAGTGTTTCCTTTGCTTCTGTTTTCTAAAAGAAATTGTAGAGAATTGGAATTGGGCAATTTCTCCTACCTCAGGTGAAGTTGGGTAAGTCTGCTGTTTGGGAGTCTTGGTCTTTGTTATAGAAAACATGCTGAGTGCTATTTCAAAGTGGTGATTTCTGCCTTCCCCCTGGAAGAAACCAGAGGGGTTTGTTTGGTTCTTCACTATGAGAACTTGGTGAAGTTCTGGAAGAAAACCCCAAAATGATGGTGTCCCCTATGATTGTAACCTTTACAAGTTTGTAACTCTCACATGAGTCTTCTCACTGCCTCCAGCAGCTCATCAATATTACTTTTCTTTTAAGCAACCCAGCCACTTTATGGGTATAGTAATTTCTGCTTCAGCTTCTGATAAGCTGAGTTTGAATAGCATTTTCTGTATTTGCTTGTCTCAAGATTATAGGATGATCATTTGCCTTGTGATCTCACTTCTCTTATGGATCCTAGATTAGTATTGGTTTTCAGTATGTATTGCTTTTTTCTTTTTGTAAAGATAAGAGTTAGGATTTCCAAGTGCCTTTTCTTAGAAGTCTCTGCCTGCTCATTTTTAAGGTCTCTATTTATATTAGTTTGCTTTTAATTAGAATACTTTCTTAATTGTTTTTAAATTGGCCCCTTGCCTACTTGTACAATGTTATCAATTACGACACAGTCTTGAATTCCCCTGCCGGGTGAATGATATCTTGGCTGAAGATTTGATTCTTGGGTTATGTATCTAATAATTTTCATCCCTTTAGAAAGAAGAGTACGAGGTGGCATGTTGTCTGTCCTCTTTAGAAACCACTCAGTTTGCCAGTTTCTTGGCTACAGTCTAGAGTTCTAGATTCTGAGGTAGGAAGGAACTAGGAAAGCACCAGTTTATCTCTCAGGGATAGAATTCTCTGACCAAACTTTCTCCTCTGGCACAGAGCTTTGACTTTTGCTCTAAGATCCTTCATTTTTGATCTTCAGCCTGTGATCAAGCATAGTGCTTAAGAACTGAGTATGGGGCTCGCTCTCTCTCTGGAAAACCTAAGTTCTTGCTTGTGTCTTTCAGCCAGTTTATGCCTGCTAAATCTAACAGCTATAAAATGCAAGGCTTAAGGAGAATGCACTGATAATTATCTTCCAATGTTAAGAGAAGATGGTAAATAGTTATGGATAGGACAATAACCTCCCACATTCCCTGTGTTAAATTATAATCTGTTTAGCTTCTCTTTTACCAGCTTATAATAAATCTCATTTTATACCATTTAAATGAAATGATAAAATACATCAGACAAGCCATCATTTATGGAGTTGGCAATACACACACTTCCAACTTTACACTTACAAAAGTAATTTTTTTTTTTATTTTTTTGAAAGGCAGAGTGGACAGTGAGAGAGAGAGAGAGACAGAGAGAAAGGTCTTCCTTTGCCGTTGGTTCACCCTCCAATGGCCGCCGCGGCCGGCGCGCTACGGCCGGCGCACCGCGCTGATCCGATGGCAGGAGCCAGGAGCCAGGTGCTTTTCCTGGTCTCCCATGGGGTGCAGGGCCCAAGCACCTGGGCCATCCTCCACTGCACTCCCTGGCCACAGCAGAGGGCTGGCCTGGAAGAGGGGCAACCGGGACAGAATCCGGCGCCCCGACCGGGACTAGAACCCGGTGTGCCGGCGCCGCTAGGCGGAGGATTAGCCTAGTAAGCCGCGGCGCCGGCCAAAAAGTAATTTTTATATAGTAGTGGATTCTGTTTAAATGTCAACTTTATGAGCATGGACACCTCCTGTTATAGGGTCCCTGGCTATCACTTCCTGTCATAATTCATGAAGCTTTTGAGGAAAGAAACAACCTTATTACTTGCAAGTAGGGAGGTAGATATGTCTAAAATCTGCCACCTTGGCTTAAGGATGGGGGAAAATTTTATAGATTTGGTAGGAGAAAGCTAGTATGTGGAAATGGTCTGCAAGGTACATCTGAATTAGAGAAGCATTGGAATCATACCAGCATGGTATGATGAACTTTTAATTCCATATTTCTGTGTTTGAGGGACCTTTTGCTTCTGAAAGGGCACTGGTATCCTCAAGTTCTGATATTAGTCTGGCTTGTTCCTACCAGTTAGATTTTCCTTCTTTTCACATATACCTAGGTTGTATGATTACATTAAATCCCTTTGGTGGGGTCTCTCTGTGCATGTGTGGCCATATCTCGAAAGCATGAACTTAAAAATTATGATCAGGGTGGGTATTATTGTAGGGTAGTTAAGCTATACCTGAAGAGCCAGCATCCCATATTGGAATGCCTGAGTTCAAGTCCCGCCTCTGCAACTGTTTTAGTCTCCTTCTCATGCACACCCTGGGAGGCAGCAGGTCAAGTAGTTGGATCCCTGCCACCCATTTGGAGACCTAAGTAGAATTCCTGTCTCCTAGATTCAGCCTGGACCAGCCCTGGCTGTTGTTGGCATTTGGGAGTAAATCAACACATGGAAAGCCAATCTCTCTCTTTCTCTCTCTCTCTCAGCCTTTCAAAATAATACAAATAAAATTTTTAAAGGAACATGATTTTTTTCGAGGCCAGCTCTGTGGCGCAGTGAGTTAATGCCCTGGCCTGAAGCGCAGGTATCACATATGGGTGTCGGTTTAAGACCTGGCTGCTCCACTTCCTGTCCAGCTCTCTGCTATGGCCCGGGAGAGCAGTAGAAGATGGCCCATGCCCTTGGGCCCCTGCACCCACATGGGAGACCCGGAAGATGCTCCTGACTCCTGGATTCGGATTGGCACAGCTCCGGCAATTGCACCCATTTGGGGAGTGAACCATCAGATGGAAGACCTCTCTCTCTCTCTCTTTCTCTCTTTTTGCCTGTCTCTCTGCCTCTCCTCTCTTTCTGTAACTCTGACTTTCAAATAAAATAAATAAATCTTTATAAAAAAAGAACTTGATTTTGAAAAAAGTATATATTATCAGACTCATTGTTAAAATTTAAGATGGGAAAGCTTTCAGTAAGAGAATGGGGAGGGGTTTTGATGTTTGGTGCATTAAGGGAAAAGTCAGTGAAAGGGCAGTCCAATATTATAAGCAGGATGGAGTGATTTTATACACTTAACCAGAAGCAGAGTATTTGGCAGCCCTGTTGGGAAGTGAGTTGTCCTTTTTGTCAGCAGAGGATAAGAGGAAATCAGAGAGCAGATTCCAATAATCAGAGTGCACAAATACAGGTGAGATCATTCCCAGGGTCTCAGATAATTTAAGATTTTTTTTACAAGGAGTTAGTGATCAATAATTATTGGAGTAGCAATTGAATAACAAAACCAATGGAACTCAAACATTACTCTGCTGTGATCACTTTTTAAATATAAAATAAAACTTAGAAGTTTTATTTAACCAATTAGGTGAGATTGTTGTATCTTTTGGCACAGACCTTGGCATTTACTCCAGTACCTTTTCTTTGTGTGATTCAAAGGGGATGTTTAATTACCATAGTTTAATGAACACCTCCTTGTATTCTCAGAGAATATGACTTTATCAAGTTCACATGCTCACTTTACCAAGAGAAAACAATCTTTATTCTTGGTCAACAGATTCCCATGTTCAGTTGTAAGGGTACAAAAGTATTTTCTCTGTTGCTGCTGCTATCTCCCTGATATATCCAGCAGACCTTGACAAGTACAGTGTAGAAAGCTTATTTCTGTAGTGATAGGAGCAGTACGTCACTTCTGCCTCAGAAACCCTTTGAGGTAAGGCTTCAGTTCCACAAAACGAGTTGAGACAATCTCAAAGCTTGTTTAAAACATAACTCACTATCTTTGCTTCATTTCACTGGGTTTCTGAAAGCAGCACTGAACTACTTGTTGCTTCTAGTCATCTCAATTCACTCATCACTTTAGGACATTATTTTTTCTTTAGTAGAACTCTGTGGTCCTTAGGGACCAGGATAGAAAGATTTGAAATTTTTCATGTTGGGGAAAGAGTTCTTGTTCCTTTTCTTATCTACATACTCACAATTCATATTTATTTAGGGTGAGTTAGCTTCTTACACCAAGAATGAATTTTCCATAGTTAATGAGAATTGTAAAGAGGATATTGCGCTTTCACTGGTATTATGGCTAACCGGCTTGATTGACCATGGGCATCTTAAAAAAAACACATTTTATTGTATGTTCAATTTTTTTAAAACTTTTTTTAGTAAATATAATTTCCAAAGTACAGTTTATGGATTACAATGGCTTCCCCCCCATAACTTCCCACCCACCCTCACCCCTCCCATTTCACCCTCCCTCTCCCATTCCATTCATATCAACATTCATTTTCAATTATCTTTATATATAGAAGATTGATTTAGTATATATTAAGTCAAGATTTCATCAGTTTGCACTCACACAGAACATAAAGTGTAAAATACTGTTTGAGTACTAGTTATAGCATTAATTCACATTGGACAACACATTAAGGACAGAGATCCCACATGAAGAGTAAATATACAGTGATTCCTGTTGTTGACTTAACAAATTGACACTCTTGTTTATGGCATCAGAATCTCCCTAGGCTCTAGTCATGAGTTGCCAAGGCTATGGAAGCCTCTTGAGTTCACTGACTTCGATCTTATTCAGACAAGGTCATAGTCAAAGTGGAAGTTCTCTCCTCCCTTCAGAGAAAGGTACCTCCTTCTTTGATGGCCCGTTCTTTCTACTTGGATCTCACTCGCAGAGATCTTTCATTTAGCTGTTTTATTATTTTTTTTCCAGAATGTCTTGGCTTTCCATGCCTAAAATACTCTCATGGGCTCTTCAGCCAGATCCAAATGCCTTAAGGGCTGATTCTGAGGCCAGAGTGCTGTTTAGGACATCTGCCATTCTATGAGTCTACTGTGTATCCCACTTCCCATGTTGGATCGTTCTCTCCCTTTTTTATTCTATCATTTAGTATTCACAGAGACTAGTCTTGTTTGTGTGATGCTGGCATCTTTTATGGGCATCCATCAGTGTCCCAGTTGCTCTACTTCCCAGCCAACTCCCTGCTAATGTGCCTGGGAAAATCAGCAGAAGATGGCCCATGTCCTTGGGACCATACCACTCACTTGTGAGACCCACATGAAGTTCCTGGCTTATGGTTTCAGCCTGGATGTTGTGGCAACTTGGGAAGTAAACCAGCAAATGGAAAGTGTCTCTCTCTGTCTCTCTCTCTTTCTCTGTCTCTCTCTCTTTCTCTCCTTTTCTCTCTCTCTTTCTCTCTGTAACTATGTTGTTCAAATAAATGAATAAATCTTTTTTTCATATAATTTTTTTAACTTTTATTTAATGAATATAAATTTCCAAAGTACAGAATATTGATTACAGTGGCTTCCCCCCCATAACGTCCCTCCCACCCGCAACCCTCCCCTTATCCACTCCCTCTCCCCTTCCATTCATATCAAGATTCACTTTTGATTCTCTTTATATACAGATCAGTTTAGCATACATTAAGTAAAGATTTCAACAGTTTGCACCCACACAGAAACATAAAGTGAAAAATACTGTTTGAGTACTAGTTATAGCATTAGATCTCAATGTACAGCACACTAAGGACAAAGATCCTACATGAGGAGTAAGTGCACAGTGACTCCTGTTGTTGACTTAACAAATTGACACTCTTGTTTATGGCATCAGTAATCACCCTAGGCTCTTGTCATGAGTTGCCAAGGCTATGGTAGCCCCCTGAGTTCACTGACTCTGATCATTTTTAGACAAGGCCATAGTAAAAGTGGAAGTTCTCTCCTCCCTTCAGAGAAAGGTACCTCCTTCTTTGATGACCCATTCTTTCCACTGGGATCTCACTCGTGGAGATCTTTCATTTAGATTTTTTTCCCCCCAGAGTGTCTTGGCTTTCCATGCCTGAAATACTCTCATGGGCTTTTCAGCAAGATCCGCATGCCTTAAGGGCAGATTCTGAGGCCAGAGTGCTATTTAGGACATCTGCTATTCTATGGGTCAGCTGTGTATCTCACTTCCCATGTTGGATCATTCTCTCCCTTTTTGATTCTATCAGCTAGTATTTGCAGACACTAGTCTTGTTTATGTGATCCCTTTGGTTCTTAGTCCTATCATTATGATCAATTGTGAACAGAAATTGATCACTGGGACTAGTGAGATGGCATTGGTACATGCCACCTCGATGGGATTGAATTCGAATCCCCTGGTATGTTTCTAACTCTACTGTTTGAGGTATGTCAGCTTGAGCATGTACTGAATTGCACATCTCTTCCCTCTCTTATTCCCACTCTTATATTTAACAGCAATCACTTTTCAGTTAAGTTTCAGCACTTAAGAAGAATTGTGTATTGATTACAGTATTCAAATAAATGAATAAATCTTTTTTTAAAAAAATATACTTGCTGGTTTCCTTCCTGGCAGAAGGAAAAAATAAAATATAAAATAACAATAAAATAATAAGTATTACATAATATCCTTTCTTTCAATTATATAGAAATTAGAACTGATGTTATTTTCATTTGGCATTTTATAATTGATTTTGAAAGTCATTACAAATTTTGCCAAAATTGTGTCAAAACAGACTTCAGTGTATTCTATGCAGCCTTACTTGGGAACTGGTTAAAAATACAAATTCCCAGGCCCCACTCCAGATATATTGAATCAGAAACTCTGGGGTACTTGCCCAGCTGCTTGTGTTGTGATATGTCCTCCCGGGAATTCTGATGCAGACTAAACTTAGAAAATCACTAATGTATAGTGTAGGTCTTCCTTAAAGCCCTTTCAACTGGTTTATTCCTAGAAGAATAAATGAAAGTTTTATTCTATTTCACATGTGAAATGTTAATGAGAATAAATGAAGGTTTTATTCTATTCCACATGTGAAATGTACTTTAAAGATAGATTTTAGAGATAATCTTATGTCTATAAATTCCTGTTTAAGAGGCAAACCTATATGTTAAAGTTGTCTGTAGAAGGGTGCATCAGAGTGATGGTTATTTTGTGGATCAAAGTGTAGCATTGTGCGCAACACTAAAGATTAAAGGTAAACATAGGAGATGTCACTTTTTAGTGTATTCTAATAAAAGCATCCTCCTATATTGCAAATTCTCTCCCCCTCATTCCTTATCTCCATTATTAATTTGTACTTTTTTTCTCTTCCAGAATATTTATTACTTCTATTATACTAGTTTATTCATTCATTATTTTTTATATTTGTTGTTTCTTTCCAAAGCTTCTCAATGGATGGTATTTTTAAAAATTTTCTTGATCAACATATCATCCAAAGAAATAGTACCTGACCGTAGCAAACACTCAATGGATGTATGTTGAATGAATCAAATGCATAATATTTATATTTTTGCCATTACAAAGCAAGAAATCTAAGAGTACCTTAAGAATTTAACCAAATGAGATGATATACATAAGAGCAAACACAATTTACCCCAGTTGTGGGATCTTATGTTAATGAGG
Source organism: Oryctolagus cuniculus (assembly GCF_964237555.1). Lineage (NCBI taxonomy): Eukaryota > Metazoa > Chordata > Mammalia > Lagomorpha > Leporidae > Oryctolagus > Oryctolagus cuniculus. The sequence goes on from NC_091443.1 coordinate 31,625,627, forward strand.
CTATAATGAGCAAAGTTACAGGCAAATAACACAAGTTATAATTAGAGGTGGGGTAAGTAGCATTCCAACAGACTAATATTTTGGAGGATAGCCTAAGGGGGAAGATTGAGATTGAGGGAATCTTTCTTTGCCTTTTGTTGAAATGAAGTTTTATTTATTTATTTGAAAGGTTTAGTTACAGTGGGAGAGGGAGACACACACACACACACACACATACATACACACACAGAGAGAGAGAGACATAGAGAGAGAGATTGAGAGAGAGAGAGAGAATCTTCCTTCCTCTGGTTCATTCCCCAAATGGCCACAATTGCCACTCCTGGAACAGGCCAAAGTCAGGAGCCTAGAACTCCCTGTTCATCTTCCATTGGGGGGCAAAGGACCAAGTGCTTTGGCCATCTTCTGGTGCTTTCTCCGACACAGTAGCAAGGAGCTAGACTGGAAGTGGAATAGCAGGGACACAAAGCAGTGCTCATATGGGATGCTGGTGTTGCAGGTTGTGGCTTAACCCTCTGCACCCTAATGCCAGTCCTGGGAGAATCTTTCATTGTGAGCAAAGAATGAGGTCTCAAGAGCTATAAATAAGCAATAAAAATATGGGCATATAAATAAAAGAGAATACCTTGGCAATAAAAACGATGGTATTGAATGTCAGAGTTCATAGATTTCTTAGATATTGCATACCTAGAGTTCTCACTAAGAAAACAAGCCTAGAAAGAAGTGGCTTTGCTTTCATGAAATGGATTAGGTCATTCTTTGTGACAACTTGTCTTGACTATTTTTCCTACCCATTGCTGCCACCCAGTAACCCATCCTGAGGGGGTTGGACAGGGAGAAGAAGGGGTTAACCAAACAGAATATATGTTAATACTCTGACATTATCTTTGACTAATAAAAATTACTTTTTTGACATTTAGAGTGGACAGTGAGAGAGAGAGACAGAGAGAAAGGTCTTCTTTTACCGTTGGTTCACCCCCCAATGGCCACTGCGGCCGGCACACCACGCTGATCCAAAGCCAGGAGCCAGGTGCTTCTCCTGGTCTCCCATGCAGGTGCAGGGCCCAACCACCTGGGCCATCCTCCACTGCACTCCTGGGCCGCAGCAGAGAGCTGGCCTCAAAGAGGGGCAACCGGGACAGAATCTGGTGCCCCGACCGGGACTAGAACTGGTGTGCTGGTGCCGCAGGCAGAGGATTAGCCTATTGAGCCACGCACCAGCATAAAAATTACTTTTTAAAATAATGTACTTTCCTTCATAATAGTCTTATTCTGGATGTAAATACAATGATATTCCAGATAAGAGGTGGGTAGATAAATTAGATGATTAGCATAATTCTCTGTAGTATGGACTTGGCTAATTAGAAAATTAGGTCATTTCCTTCAGTCTGTTAAATTTTCATCACTTGTATATGTACCTCAAAGTTGTACCTTTGTCCTATTAATAACTCTTATTAGTAGTGTATTATTTTAAGGTATTTTCAAAATGCCTAATTTTCAAATAATAGTGCTAATTGTAGAAAAGATAGGCTTAACTTAAGAATGATCTCATTTGTAGCCTCAGAATAACTTAGTTTCAGGTGAATATCCTTCAGTAGCTGAAGGTGAGAACTGATAAAATTTACCCCAGTGGATTCTGAAAAATTAACAGGACAAGGAAGCCCTGTTTTTTTTAAAGCTGGTTTATGTTTTATTCCTGGGCTTTTTCTGGTCACAGCCCAGTAACAATTGAGAAAAAAAGCCATTTTCTGTAAATTGTGACTATTCATTTCAGCTTTCATAATCATCCGCTCTGGGAAACAGGAATGCAAGTGAAAAGAGGGTTGACTCCTGTTCTTGAGAAACTCTAGAGACAACTTGGCATCTGGCAGATGGAAAATAAAAATAGTGGGTTTCTGTTTTACTAATTATAGAGTTCTGAAACAATAGGTATGTCATGACAACACATGTTTAAAAAAATAATGAGAAAAACATTCTCACATTGTAGGTGTTAAACTTGGATGCTTGCTAGAGAAATCTATTTTAGGCTGAAGGACTGTGTGTGTGTATGTGTGTGTGTGTGTTTGTGAAGACAGAAAAAGAGGGAGGGAAGAGAAAAAAGGGAGGGGTTAGGGAAGAGAGAGAGAAAAAGATGGAGGGGGCTAGAACTGTGTCATAGCAGGTAAAGCTGCCACCTGCAGTGCCCGGTATCCCATATGGGCGCTGGTTCCAGTCCTGGCTGCTCCACTTCTGATTCAGCTCTCTGCTATAGCTTGGGAAAGCAGTAGAAGATGGCTTTGGATCGGCATAGCTCAAGCCATTGTAGCCAAGTGGGGAGTGAACCAGCGGATGGAAGACTCTCTCTCTCGCTTTCACTCTCTCTGCCTCTCCCCTCTCTTTAACTCTAAATTTCAAAAAAATAAATAAATATTAAAAAAGAGAGAAATGAAGGGGGAGAGAAATACTAATAAGAAACAGAGGGCTTGACTTCCGTTCTTGGAGGGATTTGGTCTAACATGTTTCCTGAGTGCAAAAGTCTGTTTTGAGTAACAATAAAGAGGGGGACTCAACACATCATAATTTCATAGTATGTTGGGGGATGTCTCCACTTTCCTTTGCTGGGAGGAGAGCAGAAATTAGAGGCTCCTGTAGGTGCCTCTCTCTTCTACAGACTCAACTATTTTTGTTGAATATATACCTTGGATCTTGAGAAGTGCCTAGATGTGAAATATATATGGGATTAAAGAGATGTTTAGAGGTTTTATAGAATTTTAAATAGTGTGGAAACTTTCTATGTGCTCACAGATAATACTGAACTTGCCTCACATTGATGAGTTTATTGATCTTAAAGAAATTAGTGTATGTTTGTACTTCATGATATGAACACTCTCAATTCTTCTGCATAGCAGCACAGTATCTATGGCCTATGTCATCCTCTAATCAGCAAAACAAATGGGATGTTGTAAAGATGGCAAAATATGGATAGAGCTTACTACTAGTCCAAGAAAATATAATTTAAAAAGTGGAGACAGTGTGGTCCCAGGGAAGAGTTAGGGAAAAAACAGTAGAGGAAACTCTTCCATAATTAGAGGGACACAGTGGATCTACATGGAGGACTTGGGTGCCCACAGCTTGGGACTCTAGCTGCCAAGAGCCTCCACACTAGCTCTGGAAAGAGAGCTGAGACGAAACCACAGTGGCCCGAGACACTGGCAGAAAAATGGCAGGCAGACGCTAAGGGAACAAGGCTTAGCCCCATGGGGGAAAATACACCAGTCTAACTAGAAGAGAGAAAAAAATAAAAGGGAAGGTACGGACAGGCTACACACCAGCACTAGAAAGAGAGGTGAGGCAAAACAGCAGTAGCCCAAGAATCTGGTGGAAAAGGGGCAGGAAGAACCTAGAAGGAATGAGACTTGAAGCCCCTTGGGGGAAAGTACACCAGCCTAACTAAAAGAAAGAAAAAATAAAAGGGACAGTATGGACACGATTCTCTCTCCACTCACCTTACAAAGGTGTGTGAGCCAATAGAGCAGGTGCAATTTTTGACATATGTAACAGTTGCGCCAGCTCAGGGCTGCACCCACCCTCAGCAGAGCACAAAACCTGACTCTGATGGGAAGTAATAACAGGAGACTAAGACCTAGTGAATGTGTGGAGCTTATGAACTGGGACTGTGAAAAACAAAACAAAACAAAACAAAAAAAAAAAACGGAGGGTGTGTGGGAGAACTCACAGTGTGGCTGATGTGAGTAGACTTGGTGGGAGATGGCAGAAGCTCTGGCAGCCCTAGTTACCTGATGAGAGACATTACAGGGGAATCTGAGTTTATACTGGGGATGGCACAGATCCTTTGTGTGGTCCTTGGGACAGAGCAGACAAATATTATACCCACTGGGACTAGCACTCAGGCACTGATTGCCATTGAGGAGAAGAGCTCAGCAGAACAGAATTACTTCCCTTCTGAATAAAGAGGGAGAGAGGGAGGGAGGGAGAGAGAGAGAATATTTACCACACTAAACCTGGGTGTGTCACCTTTGGCACATCCTTAACCCAGAAGAACTGAACAGAGCTCTCTGGCCTCACCCACCACAAGCCTCTAGAGATTCACTGAAAGCAGACAGCCCACTTATCTAGATTCATAGTATAATGAGAAAAGCTGTCACAGCAGAAAAAAAAGAAGAAACCAAAGAATATCTCCACAATGACAAACAAAAAATGCAACAACTGAGGAAACAAGAACAAGGAAGACAACATGATGCTCCCAAAAGAACATGGCGCTTCAATACAACATTATGAAGATGATGAGATGGAAGAACTGCAAGAAATGGAACTCAAAAAAATTATGATTTTGTTTAGAATACTTAGAACTAATCAAAAACAAATGCATGAACTACTGAAATCAATACAGGTCATGACAGAAAATCTTTGTCGTGAAAATGAAATCTAAAGGAGGAATCAAAATGAAATGAGGAATTTAGTAGAACATGAAATTGAGATATTGAAGAGAAATCAAAATGATATGAAGAATTCAATAGAACAAATAAAAAGACACAGTTGAGAGCCTTAAAAACAGACTCACTGAGGCAGAAGAGAGAATATCAGACTTAGAAGACAGAGCACAGGAAAGCACAGAGTCAACCCAAAGACAAAAAGAAGAAATTAGAAATCTAAAAAATATTGTTGGGAATCTATAGGATACTATTTAAAAACCCAACTTTTGGGTTCTAGGAGTTCCTGAAGGCATGGAGAGAGAAAGGATTAGAAGTAATTTTAAGTGAGATACTAGCAGAAAACTTCCCAGGTTTGGAGAAAGAGAGAGACATGCAAGTACAGGAAGCGCACAGAACTCCCAATAAACATGATCAGAAGAGATTCTTGCTGGGACACATTGTAATCAAACTTACCACAGTGAAAAACATAAAGAAAAGATTCTAAAATGATATGCAAGAGAGAAACGCAAGATTAGTCTCAGAGGATCTCCAAGTAAACTCACAGCAGACTTCTCATCAGAAACCCTACAGGCTAGGAGGGAATGTGAGATATAGCCCAAGTACTAAGAGAAAAAAAAAACTGCCATCCCAGAATGCTTATATCCTGCAAAGCTCTCATTTGTGAATGAGGGTGAAATAAAGACCTCTCATAGCAAAACAGAAATTGAAAGAATTTGTCACCACTCCTCCAGCCCTGCAAAAGATGCTCAAAGATGTGTTACACAAAGAAACACAGAAACATGGTCATCAATATGAAAGAAGGTAAAGGAAGGAAATCTTCCATAAAAGATCACAGGAAGTTCAAAGTATATATTAGAAATATCTCAGGATAAATGGCAGGGCAAAGTCACTACTTATCAATAGTCACATCGAATGTAAATGGCCTCAACTCTACAGTTAAAAGGCACAGACTGGCTGAATGGATTAAAAAACAAAACCCATGTATTTGCTGCTTACAAGAAACACATCTTTCCAACAAAGGTGCATGCAGACTGAAAGTGAAAGGTTGGAAAAAGATATTCCATGCCAACTGAAACTAAAAACGAGCTGGGGTAGCCATCTTAATATCAGACAAATAAACTTTAACACAAAAACTGTTAAGAGAGACAAAGAAGGACACTATATAATGATTAAGGGATCAATTCAACAGGAAGATGTAACTATTGTAAACGTATATGTACCTCATTACAGGGCACCAGTTTATTGAAAAGATATGTTAAGGAAATTAAAGGGAGAATTAGACTCCAGTACAATAGTATTCGGGGACTTCAAAACTCCACTTTCAGCAGTGTTCAGAACAACCAAACAGAAGATCAACAGGGAAACAGCAGATTTAATTGACACTATAGACCAATTGGATCTAACAGATATCTACAGAACTTTTCATCCTACACTTGAAGAATACACATTCTTCTCAGCAGTGCATGGAACTTTCTAAGATTGACCACATACTAGGCCATAAAGGAAGCCTCAGCAAATTCAAAAGAATCGAAATCATACAATGCTTCGTCTCAGATCACAATGGAATGAAGCTGGAACTTAGCAACTCAGGAATCCCTAGAGCATATGCAAACACATGGAGACTGAACAACATGCTCCTGAATGAACACTGGGTCCTAGAAGAAATCAAAGGAGAAATAAAAATTTTTGGAAACAAATGAAGATAACAACACAACATATCAAAACTTATGGGATACTGCAAAAGCAGTGTTAAGAGGAAAGTTTATAGCAATAGGTGTCTACATCAAGAAATTGGAAAGGCACCAAACAAATGACCTATCAATGCATCCCAAGGATCTAGAAAAACTGCAGCCAACCAGACCCAAAACTAGCAGAAGAGAAATAATTAAAATTAGGGAAGAATCAACAGGATTGAATAAAAAAATTACAAAAGATCAGCAAACTGAAGAGCTAGTTTTTTCAAAAATTAAAAAAACAATTGACACAGTTTTGGCCAACTAACGAAAATAAGGAGAGAAAAGACCCAAATCAATAAAATCAGAGATGAAAAAGGGAATGCAACAACAGACTCCACAGAAATAAAAAGTCATCAGAAATGACTACAAAGAGTTGTATGCCAGCAAACAAGAAATCTATCAGAAAGTGATATATTCTTGACTCATACAACCTACCTAAATTGAACCATGAAGACATAGAAAACTTTAGCAGATGCATAACTGAGACAGAAATTGAATCAGGAATAAAGGCCCTCCCAACAAAGAAAAGCCCAGGACCAGATGGATTCACTGGCTGAACTGTACCAGACATTTAATGAAGAACTAACTCCAATTCTTTTCAAACTATTCAGAACAATGAAAGAGAGCAAATCCTCCCGAATTCTTTTCTATGAAGCCAGCATTACCTTAATTCCTAAACCTGAAAAAGATGCAGCATTGAAAGGGAATTACAGAACAATATTCCTGGTGAACATAGATGTAAAAATGCTCAATAACATTCTGGCCAATAGAATGCAACAACACATCAGAAAGATCATCCACCCAGACCAAGTGGGATTTATCCCTGGTATGCAGGGATGGGTCAACATTCGCAAATCAATTAATGGGATACACCACATTAACAAACAGCAGAAGAAAAACCATATGATTATCTCAAAAGATGCAGAGAAAGCATTCGATAAAATTCAACACCAATTCATGATGAAAACGCTAAGCAAATTGGGTATAGAAGCAACATTCCTCAATATAATAAAGCAATTTATGAAAAACCCATGGCCAGCATCATGTTGAATGGGGAAATGTTGGAAGCATTTCCAGTGAGATCTAGTACCAGACAGGGATGCCCACTCTCAACACTGATATTCAATATAGAAGTTTTAGCCAGAGCTATTAGGCAAGAAAAAGAATTAAAGGGATACAAATTGGGAAGGAAGAACTCAAACTATCCCTCTTTGCAGATGATATGATTTTTATTTAGGGGACCCAAAGAACTCTACTAAGAGACTACTGGAACTCAAGACTATTGTCTGTTAATAATAACTGATAGAATTCAAAAGGAGAGAATGATCCAACATGGGAATCAAGATACACAGCAGACTCTTAGAATAGCAGATTCCCTAAACAGCACTCTGGCCTCTGAATCAGCCCTTAAGGCATTTGGATTGTCTAAAAAGCTCATAAGAGTTTCTCAGGGTGGCAAAGCCAAGACACTGTGGCAAAAAAAATGACCTAAATGAAAGATCTCTATGAGTGAGATCCCAGCGGAAAGTTGAGGCCATCAAAGGAGGTAACTTTCTCTGAAGGGAGGAGAGAATCCACTTTGATTATGGCCCTGTCTAAGTAAGGACAGACTTTTGAACTCAAGATGCTTCAGTAGCCTTGGTCACTTATGATAAGAGTGTTTGGTGATTACTGATGTCATACATAAGAGTGTCAATTGTTAAATCAATAACAAGATTCACTGTGCACTTACTCCCCATGTAGGATCTCTGTCCTTAATGTCTTATACTGTGCGAATTAATGGTCAAACTATTACTCAAGTAGTTCTTTAAACTTTGTGTGTCTGTATGGGTGAAAACTGTTGAAATCTTTACTTAGTATATATTAAGTTGATTATCTGTATATAAAGATAATTAAAAATGAGTCTTAATGAAGAATGTGATGGGGAAGGGAGTAGGAGATGGGATGGTTTGCAGGTAGGAGGGTGGTTATTGGAGGGAAAAGCTGCTATAATCTGAAAGTTGTACTTTGGAAATTTATATTTATTAAATAAACATTTAAAAAATATAACAGAATGGTCTTCCCTAGTTGGGAAATAACAAGGTTGTGATTTTTCTGTAGAGATTTTAAAAATAGTTATAATGTTGTGAAAGTCAGTCTGCTATTTTATCATCAGTGCTTAGGCAATTCTAAATGTCAATGCTAAAATACACTTCCAACAAATAATTACTACTCCCAGGTTACTATATTACATTGTTCCACTTAATCTTTATTAAAACTAAATTGTGTAGGGCAGATATTTTTAATACTCCCACTTTACAGAGGAATAAACTTAGGCTAAGAGAAGTTAATTTGCCTAAATCCTAGAATTAGTTATGGTGATGTTTACCAGGAACCACGTTCACAAACAAAGTGCCATATTGCTTTTCTAAAACATATTGGATATTAAACTATATTGACCACCACTCCTTGGCTTACCAGGTGGAACAAATACAATTATTCCATAAATTAATTTCTTTTAGAGGATTCTGTACTAGAAAAAATTTTCCTTGCTGTGTAAAACCTTATCAAAAATCTGTGACATGGAATGAATCTCAGATTTTTATTTTCAAATAGAAAATAACTCATGTTTCTCACTTATTTTGTTAGACACCTGTCAGAATTGGTTTTGAATCAAAAGTGGCCTTATCAAATAATTTAAAATATTTTGTATTTCATCTCTTGAGTTAGATTATGATTAGAGATTGCAATAGGCAATAATCAATGAATAAATGAAAATATATTAGTATTGCATATATCAAAATATCAGACACTTGGGTATACTTTATATTGTTAGAAGCATGACTACTAGTGATTCCTCTAGGAGACATTTAGCATAGCCCTGACTATAAAAGTATAAGCTAGATATGTGCAGAGTTTTAATCCCAAGAAACAAGCGTGTGTGTGTGTGTGTGTGTGTGTGGTATTGGTAGTGGGGAATATACAACTAAGTAACCATGGAATAGTGAAAGGACATAAGAAATAAGTCCCATGCAGTATAAAGAACACTGAGTTAACCATGAGTTTGTACCTATAGCCAAGAGGCCAATTCCCCCCAAACAGATGTGGATATAGAGTGTCAGGACTGGAAGAAGAGAGGTAGGATGAAATCCAGCCAGAATATCAGGACATGGGTGAGTTCAGTAGTTCTGTGTTCAAAATACCAATGACATTCTTCTCATATCTAGAAAAAAAATGATACTATAATTCATATGGAAACACAAGAGACTCTGACTAGCTAAAACAATCTTAAACAATACCAGATTCCAAGACATACTACAGGGCAATTATAATCAAAATAGCCTTGTGCTGGCACAAAGATAGACATATAGAAATGGACCATATTAGAAACCTCATAAATTAATCCACATATCTACAACCAATAAATCTTTGACAAAGGATGTAAAATCAATCTCTGTTTGTCTGTTCAACAAATAATGTTGGGAAAATTGGATCTTCACTTGCAAAAGTATGAAACAAGAACCCTACCATATGCCTTATACAAAAATCAACTCAAAATGGATCAAATTTATGACATGATACCATCAAGTTACTAGCAGAGAACAAAGTAGAGAGGCCACTGATAAATGGTAGAAAACACTTGCAAACTATGCAACTCATAAGAGATTAATATCCAGAATCCAATAAGAGCTCAAGAAACTCAATAACAAACAATCCAATTAAGAAATAGGCAAAGGACTTGAACAGGAATTTTTCAAAAGGTGAAATTCAAATGACCAACAGATATATGAAAAAATGCTCGGGATCACTAGTCATCAGGGAAATGCAAATTAAAACTACAGTGAAATTTCCCCTCACCCCAGATAGAATGGGTATCGTACAGAAATCAAAAACAATAAATGTAGGTGAGGATGTATAGGAAAAAGGCACTGTAATACACTGTTGATGGGAATATAAACTAGTGCAGCCATTGTGGCAGCATGGCAATTCTTCAGAAATTTGAAAATAGATCTACCATATAACTCAGCCATTCCACTCCTGAGAATTTACCCAAAGGAAATGAAATCAGCTTATGAAAGAGTTATTTGCACCCCCATGTTTATTGCAGCCGAACTCCCAATAAAATGTGAGTATATTTGTGGTATATTTGTTGATGGAAGTAACCAGGCTTTATAATGATGTTGATACATGGTTTGTTGAAGTTACCTAGACCCAGAAAACACAAACCCAATGACTTTTAATGATCCTGGGGAGTTTTGCAAAGTGGTTAAATTCTATTCAGAATTTATATATTCCTTATAGTAAATATAGGTTTATCATTATACAGTGAACATACATAAGTTTATCTCAAAAGTGGGCTTTTTAGGTAAACAGAGACTAATTTCTCATAGATTACTATTTTAGAGCATGATTACTACTAATTAAGGAAGAACATGCCTTTTAGCAAGTCCTTCATGACAGAAGTGATTTTTTTTGTCATTTGCCAAATATTATTATTTCCATGAATTAAGGGGTCTGTACTTTTTTTTATAAGTAACTGGACTGTGCTTCAACATTAAGAATGGTAGACCATTGCCTCATTGCTACCACTGATTCCATTTTTAATAAGTATGAGTCCCTTTGGGGTCAGGAAACAGGTCCATTGGGTTTGTAAGAGTTTTTTTTTTAAGATTTATGTATTTATTTGAAAGTCAGAGTTACAGAGAGGCAGAGAGAGAGGGAGAGAGGGAGGGAGGAAGAGAGGGAGGAAGGGAGATCTTCCAACCACTGATTCACTCCCCAAATGGTCACAATGGTGGAGCTGGGCCAATCTGAAGCCGGGAGCCTGGAGCCTCCTCCAGATCTCCCATGTGGTTGCAGGGGCCCAAGAACTTGGGCTATCCTCCACTGCTTTCCCAGGCCACAACAGAGAGATGGATCAAAAGTGGAGCAGCCGGAACTTGAGCTAACGCCCATATGAGATGCCGGCACTGCTGGCGGCTGCCTTATCTGCCACGCCACAGCTCCAGTCCCTGTATATGGTGTTTTATAGTTTGATGGATCTCCTCTATCCATTTAATTAGGTCAGCTTTAAGTACATTTTCCCATCCTTCTCCCTCCTGAAAGTGGATTCCTTCCATTGGTCCTAATTTTGAGGGAGCCTTTTTCTAATGATTATCTGTCTTTATTGACTGAAAATTCAGCCGTTCCAAGTGTTCCTAGTCCTTTAGCCATTTTGCTCAAAAGGCCCCTCTTCCACCTTTGGAAGAGCCAATTCTGCCTTATTTGCCAACAGTATTGCTTTCAAAGTATACTAACAACATCTGTGTGGTCTGTGTAAGTTATATCTATTCAGAATTGCTGGGATCCCAAACCAGAGTTAAATGACTAAGAGTAACTCCCAGGTATTTTGTAATTTGGGTGTGCCAAAAGTCCTCTCCAAAACTCCCTGTCCTAATAGAAGTGTTAAAGCTGTCTGGACTTTCAGTCCACCCATTTATGTGCATTAATTGTTCCACTGGTGAGATTTCAATGATTTTAGGAAAAAAGTAGGATGCTCATATGTATTTGCAAGAAAGTTAGTGATTGAAACATAATAATATATGCATTGGCTGGCTCTCCTTCTCCCATCATATCCTGGTAACCTCTGGAGTTTCTCATCATTCATATCAATGCTAACACATTGTAGGGATCTCCTCTGTTATTGGGTAATAATTCTCAAGGATGTTAAGTTGCATAAAGGATTTATGGTAAAGACATCCTGAAAAAAATCTTTAAGGTAAAATTATAATGGTTTGATTCTCTCTTACGGCTTTTATTGTATCTACCTTTAAGTCAACCCAAATCATTTGGGTCTCACTCATTGGACTGATTATTTTAGAGAAAATTTTATTTAAAACATAAACTTTGAAAGTACAACTTTTGGATTATAGCAGTTCTTCCCCCCCATAACAACCCTCCCACCTGTAAACCATCCCATCTCCTACTCCCTCTCCCATCACATTCTTCATTAAGACTCATTTTTAATTATCTTCATGTACAGAAGATCAACTCTATACTAAGTGAAGATTTCAGCAGTTTGCAACCACAGAGACACACAAAGTATAAAATACCATTTGAAGAATAGTTTTACCATTAATTCTCACAGTACAACATGTTAAGGACAGAGATCCTACATGGGGAATAAGTGCACAGTGTCATCCGTTATTGATTTAAAAATTGACACTCTCATTTTTGATGTCAGTAATCACCCGAGGCTCTTATCATAAGCTGCCAATGCTATGGAAGCCTCTTGAGTTTACAAACTCTGTCTTTATTTAGACAGGACCATAATCAAAGTGGAAGTTCTCTACTCCCTTCAGAGAAAGGTACCTTTTTCTTTGATGGCCCGTTTTTTCTGCTGGGATCTCACTCACAGAGATCTTTCATTTAGGTAATTTATTTTTATTTTATTTTATTTTATTTTTTTTTGCCACAGTGTCTTGGCTTTCCATGCCTGAAATGCTCTCATGGGATTTTTAGCCAGATCCGAATGCTTAAGCGCTTGTTCTGAGGCTAGAGTGCTGTTGAGGGCATTTGTCATTCTATGAGTCTGCTGTGTATCCCACTTCCTATGTTGGACCATTCTCTCCTTTTTAATTCTATCAATTATTATGAGCAAACACTGGTCTTATTTATCTGATCCCCTTTGACACTTAATCCTATCATTATGATCAATTAAGAACTTAAACTGATAATTTTAACTTGTAAGATGGCAATTGTATCTGCCAACTTAATGGGATTTGAAGTCCCATGGCAAGTTTTTAAGCTTAATCCTTATGAGTAAGTCCAAGGGAGCATGTTCCAAACTGTACATCTCCCTCTCTTATTTTTAACAGGGATCAATTTTCAGTTGTATTTAAACACCTAAGAATAATTGTGTGTTAATTAAAGAGTAAAACCAATGGTATTAAGTAGAACAAAAAAATACTAAAAAGAGTAAAATAGTAAGTGGTTCCTCAACAGTCAGGACAAGGGCTGATCCAGTCATTGCTTCTCATAGTGTCAATTTCACTTTTACAGGATTCCTTTTAGGTGCTCAGTTAGTTGTCACAGATCAGGGCGAACATATGATATTTGTCCCTTTGGGACTGGCTTATTTCACTAAGCATGATGTTTTCCAGATTCCTCCATTGTGTTGCAAATGACCAGATCTCATTTTTTGAAGCTGCATTGTGTTCTATAGAGCACATACCCTGTAATTTCTTTATCCAGTCTTCTGTTGATGGGCCTTTAGGTTGATTCCATGTCTTAGCTATTGTGAATTGAGCTGTAGTAAACGTTGAGGTGCAGGCAGCTCTTTTATTTGCCAATTTAATTTTCTGTGGGTAAATTCTGAGGAGTGGGATGGCAAGGTTGTGTGGTAGGGCTATATTCAGTTTTCTGAGGAATCTCCAAACTGTCTTCCATAGTGGCTTTACCAGTTTGCATTCCCACCAGCAGTGGATTAGTGTGCCTTTTTTGGCACATCCTCGCCAGCATCTGTTGTTAGTTGATTACTGTATGTAAGCCATTCTAACTGGGGTGAAGTGAAACCTCATTGTAGTTTTGATTTGCATTTCCATGATGCCTAGGATCATGAACATTTTTTCAAGTGTCTGTAGGCCATTTAGATTTTCCCTTTTGAAAAATGTCTATTTATGTCTTTGGCCCATTTCTTAAGTGGGTTGTTTGTTTTGTTGTTGTGGAGTTTCTTGATCTCTTTGTAGATTCTGGTAATTAATCCTTTATCGGTTGCATAATTTGCAAATATTTTCTCCCACTCTGTCGGTTGCCTCTTTACTTTCCTGACTGTTTGTTTTGCAATACAGAAATTTCTTAATTTGATATACTCCCAGTTGTTATTTTTGGCTTTGATTGCCTGTGCTTCTGAGATTATTTCCAAGAATCTTTGAAATCTGCAAGTTCCCATTGTCAGTCAATGGGATGAAATACGAATGTTATCTCTGGAAGACAGAAAGGTGTAATCAAATAGAATATACTAAGCATGAGCATAAGGTGAAGTTTAAGTAAAATTCTAATCATTAGAAAACTAAATAAGAATATACACCAAAGACATTGTCAAATATCTCATGCAAATACTTCAATAGATAAATTAACACCTTAAGAGTCAATGGAGATATAAGTTTAAAATATATTTGTCAAATGCAAAGTGAATTTTGGGCTCATCAGAGTTAATCTGTTTGAGTCATCTTACATAATGTAGGCCAGTGTTTATGATGGCTTCAGAAGTCCTTGTTGGTTTGGGGGCCAAGTAAGGTTGAAGTAAGAAATGTTCATCCAAGAGTTGACTGTTTTCATTTGGTGACACAGGAATTATTAAGAAGTACATGCACACTGAGGCTGCAGGGAATCCTTTAACTGATGCCTTTTTCAATATATGAACCCCCTAGTGTTCAGTCTATGCACTTTGATGCCTTTATCCTCCTGACACCTCACTGTGGAAAGACTTAGTTAACAATTTTGTATTATTTTTCAACACCTTCAAAGTATCTTGGAAACAATGGATGATGGCCTCTTTTAGTAATACTGGTTCATATTATCTTTTGTCTAGTCTCATGGTTTTTCCCATAATTATTTTACAATGTGGTAAGCAATGTTTTCCAAAAAGGGTCGGTCTTGAGTAGTAATAAAAGAGAAGCCTTTGGCCTTGTAAGTATAAAACCCTCTGCTAATTTAGGTAAATGAATTTTAACAGTGACATTGGTTCTGTCCATCAAGCAAGAGAACTGGGTGTTGTATACATAGTGGAACTGTAAGAACTTGTCCAGTAAAATGAATCCCATGATCACTGTGGGTCTCTCAAAGGTTTCTCCACACTGGAATCACTTTTCCATTGCAATTTTTCCTGCTGCTAGGTTTATAACCTTATGACAAAAGAAGACATCAATACAATTGGAAAGCATGCACATAATAACTAACGTATGTATGTAACCTTGGGGAGTCTTATTGTCAGGTTTTGAAAGGTCATATATAAGGCTGGCGTCGTGGCTTACTAGGCTAATCCTCCACCTGCAGCGCTGGTACTCTGGGTTCTAATCCCTGTTGGGGTGCCGGTTCTGCCCCAGTGCTCCTCTTCCAGTCCAGCTTTCTGCTGTGGCCTGGGAAGGCAGTGGCGGATGGCCCAGGTGCTTGAGCCCTGCACCCGCATGGGAGACCAGGAGGAAGCACCTGGCTCCTGGCTTCCGATTGGTGCAGCACGCTGGCCATGGCAGCCATTTGGGGGGTGAACCAATGGAAGGAAGACCTTTCTCTCTGTTCCTCTCACTGTCTAACTCTGCCTGTAAAAAAAAACGGAAAGAAAAAAATAAAGGTCCTATATGCAGAATGAAGTAACCCTGAGATCCGTGAAAGTGTTTGTCATGGTTGTGTTTTAAACATATTAAATATTGTGGCCATTGCTGTGGTATAGTGGGTAAAGCCGCCACCTGCAGTGCCTGCCTCCTGTATGGGGCCAGTTTGAGTTCTGGCTGCTCTACTTTGATTCCAGCTCTCTGCTATGGCCTGGGAAAGCAGAAGATGGCCCAAGTTCTTAGACCCTTGCACCCATGTGGGAGACCCGTGGCTCTTGGCTTCAGATCAGTGCAGCTCTGGCCATTGTGGTCAATTCGGGAGTGAGCCAGCAGATGGAAGATCTCTTCTATTTCTCTCTTTCTCTCTCTCTCTCTCTCTCTCTCTCTCTCTCTCTCTGCCTCTCCTCCCTCTGTGTAACTCTTTCAAATAAATAAATACATTTTTAAACATATTAAATATTTAAAATAAACTTTTTAAGCCATGACTGGAAATGATTTCCAGGAATATTGAGTTCCCTAGGATATCATCTTATCGGGGGCCCAATGTGTCACTTCATGACTGAATTTTAGAAAGAACATTTGTGTTCTCATAGAAAACATACATTTTCCATTTGGTCCTAGTCACTGAAATTAAAAATGTCTCCTTTGTGTTGGCTGATCTGATTGTCACAGGGTATGGCTACTTGTGGGTATTGAAAAAAAAAAAAAGGTTACAGAGGATTTTCATGTTATGAAAAGATCATTCTTGTGTAGGACAGAACAATTACCCTAAAGAAGTATTTTCCTTTTACTATTGAATCTGCAAAATGGCTCCTTTTACTTCTTTTATGTTGTCTTTGGAATGTCTAATCATTTTTATGATAGAAAAGATTTCTTGGATTTTGTGTTGCTTCTAAAAATCCTAAGACCTGTACAGGTTGCTCTGATGAGGTAAAAAATCATTTTTTCCCATAACAAGCTGTAATCATGGACTACCCCAAAGGCATATCTCTTACCAATATTTGTATTGGTGAATTCTTCTTAAGCTAATTGGAATGCTCTAATAGTTGATGCTCTCTCCAATAGTTGATTAGAACAGCCATTTGGGAGGTCTAATTCCATCTAGTTGGGTACTTTTTATATAAATGTTAGAGAGGTGACTGCTAACCAGGCCTGATAATGTTCTGTTTTATCTATCAGTAAACTAGAGCAAATTAGCATTCTCAATGGGAGTTTCTTATATGTCTTCTCTGGAAAAAGAATACCAGTTAGTAATTTATAATCATGTTAAACCTTGTGAAGTTGATCTGAAATTGGAAATAAAGTGGCAGGATTAAAAGTACAGTAATTCTATTATGAATGGGACTGATTTTAAAAGTTCTTTTTGATCAGTATCATTATAGCAGCTATAAAAATTAAATTTCTTGGAATAAAATAAATTTGACCAAGGAGATCAAATATCTGTAAACAAAAATTACAAACCATTAAAGAAAGAAAGAAAAGAAGTAACAAGAAGTTGCAGATTCTTCCATGTTTATGGGTGTCCATACTATCCAAAGCAACTTATAGATTCAATGTGATCCCAAACAAAATACTAATGACATTCTTCTTAGATCTAGAAAAAAATGATGCTAAAATTCATATGGAAGCACAAGAGACCCTGGATAATCAAAGTAAACTTAACCAACAAAAACAAAGACAGAGGCCTCAGAATACCAGATTTCTAGACATACTATAGGGCAATTATAGTCAAAATAACCTGGTACTGGCACAAAAATAGACATGTAGACCAATGGAAGTCTACATTTCAAATAAATACATAAACAAACAAACAAATAAACAAATATTTAAAATAAAGAATGGCTCTCATACAGAAATAAAAAGACGATAAATGCTGGTGAGGATGTGGGGAAAAAATGTACTCTTATACACTGTTGGAGGGCATGTCAACTAGTTCAGCCATTGTGGAAGACAGTACAGAGACTCTTCAGAAATGTGAAAATAAATCTACCATATAACCCAACCATCCCTCTCCTGGGAATTTACTCAAAGGAAATGAAATAATCATATGAAAGTGTTGTCTGGGGCCAGCGCTGTGGCTCACTTGGATAATCCTCTGCCTGCAGTGCTGGCATCCCGTATGGGCGCCGGGTTCTAGTCCTGGTTGCTCCTCTTCAAGTTCAGCTCTCTGCTGAATCCTGGGAAGGCAGTGGAGGATGGGCTAAGTGCTTGGGCCCTGCACTTGTGTGGGAGACCAGGAGGAAGTACCTGGCTCCTGGCTTCAGATTGGCGCAGCATACTGGCCGTAGTGGTCATGGGGGGAAGGGGTGAACCAATGGAAGGAAGACCTTTCTCTCTGTCTCTCTCACTGTCAAACTCTGCCTGTAAAATAAAAATTTAGCCTAGTGAGCCGCGGCCTGTAACACAGATTACTAACATCTGTAAGCACCTACACTATACACAGAGACTGCAAGGGAAACAAAGGGCTAGGGGCCTGCGCTGTGGCGCAGCGGGTTAACGCCCTGGCCTGAAGCACCAGCATCCTATATGGGCTCCGGTTGGAGAATTGGCTGCTTCACTTCCCATCCAGATCACTGCTATGGACTGGGAAAGCAGTAGAAGATGGCCCAAGTGCTTGGGCCCCTGCACCTGCATGGGAGACCCAGAAGAAGCTCCTGGCTCCTAGCTTTGGATTGGCGCATCTCCGGCTGTTGCGGCCAACTGGGGAGTGAACCATTGGATGGAAGACCTCTCTCTCTCTCTCTCTCTCTCTCTCTGTCTCTCTTTCTCTCTTTCTCTCTCTCTGCCTCTCCTCTCTGTAACTGACTTTCAAATAAAATTATAAAAAAAAGAGAAACAAAGAGCTGAACCTAATGCAACATTCTGAATTATAGTACAGAAACAGAAGGTACAGTTGGTGCTTCTGGGGTGACATGGCTGCAAACCATGGATGGACAGAGGAAATGAATGAATGAAGACAAAGATTATCTTATTATGCAGTCATAGTATCACTCCACAGAATACCTAGAAGGCTGTAGAAACTGCTGTCTAGTCTCTTTATTCCTAAAGCAGTTTTTTGGCGGATAGCTGAGGGGGAACTCTGCTGAGAAAGCTTGTTTACATCTGTTGGCTGTGGACTTCCTTTTTAGACACAGATTTCTGTTACAAAAGGGCAGCCTTTCAGAGTGAATCCTGCTGCAGGTTCTCAGAATAGCTTTCTTGAAATATTCCAAAGAAATTTATTTTGGGACAGACTCTTTTGTGGTCCCGCACTCAGAAACCACTTTTCTCTCACAGAGCATTCACTGCTATTAGATTATAACCACCCTTGTACTCACCTCTCCTGTTTCTCAAAAATACGGTTCAAAAACCTTAGAATCAGCATCACCCAATTGCTCTTTTGGAATGTAGAGGTTTAGACCTCACCTCAAACCCAGTGAATTAAAATATGCATTTTTAACAACATCCTAAGGTGATTCCTTTCCACATTAAAGTTAGAAAGCTCAGTGTGCTCCTGTTAAATACTTGGTAAGTGTTTGTTGGATTCAGTAGAAAAATTCCTAGCTGCTCAAGAAATCTGAGCAAAAGAACGTAAATAGGATGCATTGCTGTAAGGTAGGAATGATGTGTTTGGAAAGACATAGCTTAAAATAGCACCAAATTGAGAAGATTCTTTATCCTCCAGGGGGAAGACAGTTTTCATACAGCTGCTTTGTGTCCGATGCAGAGAGGATATGTGTTTGTGTGAGGGGATAAATTATAGGGGAGGCAGGGACTGGAAGAGGGGACGGGGATGCCTTGAGCTTTGGAAATCTCCACAGGTGAGTGCTTTGTCTGTTGATTGCAGAGCAGAGTAGAACAGCTCATAAGAGACTGTATAACTCCCGTCTCAAGTAGAGTTCATGAAAGAAGCAAAATTCAAAATTTCCATCTACGCCAAACTCTTCTGATTTTATTCCATTTAAAAACCATAAGAACAGAGGTTTTGCACTTGGTGAACACAGCAACCTACTTTATAACTTGCAATATGGCTATCAATAATTCAAAGCAGAGGTCAGCAGCTGCCTGTGTGCCAAATTCAGCCTGTCCTCCTGCTGAATGACCCAGGAGCTAAGAACAGTTTTAGCTTTTAAAAGAAATTTTCTGCTTTGTTAGGTTTTCAAAGAATAGACATCAGAGAGTGTAAGTGGCCCACAAATACTAAAATATTTACTATCTCTTTACCAAAAAAAAGTGTACTAATCTTTTTTTTAAAGATTTTTTATTTATTTATTTGAGAGGTAGAGTTATAGACAGTGAAAGGGAGAGACAAAGAGAAAGGTCTTCCTTCTGTTGGTTCACTCCCCAAATGGCCACAACGGCCTGAGCTGCACTGATCCAAAGCCAGGAGCCAGGAGCTTCTTCCGGGTCTCCCATGCAGGTGCAGGGGTCCAAGCACTTGGGTCATCTTGGACTGCTTTCCCAGGCCATAGCAGAGAGCTGGATTAGAAGAGGAGTACTAATCTTGACCCAGAACTTTATACCAAGGGACTGGCATTTTGATGAATGGTTAAGACATGGCTTGGGGAACCTGTATTCCACATTGGAATGCCTAGGTTTTAGTACTTGTTCTGCTTTGGGTGATCCCAGTTAACTGCTAATGTACATCCTGAGGGTTAGCAGATGATAGCTCAAGTACCTGGGTCCACGCCACTATGTGGGGGATGGGGATTGAATTCCAGACTGGTGGCTCCTAGCTTCAGTCTGACTCAGTCTCAGCTGTTGCCAGCATTTGGAGAATGAACCAGCAGATGAAAGATCTCTCTATGTCTATCTCTTAAGATCTTTCAAATGAATAAATAAAAGCTAAAAAAAATAGCTTTATACCAAGATCTATCATTTTCAAAAGAATAATCTTAAGGCAAAATTGTATAACATGAAGCTTCCAAATATCAAGAATACTTTTTAGTTTCTATACCTGCAACATGAGTATACACACATTTACTAATACATGCACAGGATCTAAGCAGATTCCAACGTGTTGTCCACCAGAGACTTCTATATATAATTTTTGGTTGTTTTTTTTTTTTTGCAGTCATTTGCACAGAAAATAAGAAAAGTAGTACTTTCCTAAAAATTCTTTGTTTAATGGGCAGTATCATTTATATGCTTTTAAAAAATGCTCTTGGGGCAATCATTTGATTGCTTGCATCCCATAGCAGAGTACCTGGGTTTGATACCTTTTTTTGGCTCCTGACTCCAGGTTCCTATCAGTGCAGACCCTGGGAGGGTCTGTGGGAGGCAACAGTGATGGTTCAAGTAATTGGTGTCACAGGAAGTAACCAACTGAGTCCAGTTTTACAGGTGGTGAAAGAATTCACCAGAGCAGTAAGATAGGGTGGGTACAAATAGATGATTTATTGAACATGCTGCAAGGGAACAGGAGGTTCAGCAGGCAGAGCCTAACAGGGGCTACCATCCAGGATGGATATATATATAATATATCTATATCTATATCTATATCTATATCTATATCTATATCTATATCTATATCTATATCTATCTAATAGCAGATTGCTGTTAGGGAATTTCTGGCCACCAGGTTTCTGGGTGACCCCTAAAGTTGGATAGCTGCTACCTACATGGAAGAGTTGGATTTTGTTACTGGCACCTGGCCTCAGCCTTTGTCCAGTTATGATTGTTGGGATCATTTGGAGAATGAGCAGAGAGAGACAGAGCACCCAGCTACTGGTTCACCTACATGACTCCAGCAGTAGAACAAAAGAAACCAAAGTGGATGTGCTTAGGAAAATACTTTGTCTTAGTAGATTTCTGCAATGACCTGCTATAACTGTGATTTGAGCAAAAGATTCTAAGATTTGGCTGAGAAATACTTTGGACTTACAGGGTAGAAAGTTCTCTTTATAAACTTTATCCAGAAAACATAAAGAACTCACTTAAAATTTCTCAATAGGTTGAATGTATGCTTTTTTTGGTTACTGAACATCAAAATACTTTTCTCAATTGGCAGGAAATTTTTATTATATATATTCCTAAAGATTATTTATGTGAAGGGCAGAGTTAGAGAAAGAGCTTCCATCCACTGGTTTATTCCCCAAATGGCCACAACAGCCAGAGCTGGGCAAATCTGAAGCCAGGAGCCAGGGGCTTCTTCCAGGTCTCCCCCGTGGGTGCAGGGACCCAAGAGCTTGGGTCTCCCTCCACTGCTTTCCCAGATACATTAAGCAGAGAGCTGGATTAGAAGTAGAGCAGCTAGGACTTGAACTGGCACCAGTATGGGATGCTGGCTTTACTCACCTCTGCACAGCGCTGGCCCCATAAAATCTTTGTTATTTCTAATATTTTTGTTTAATCTGGAAATTATGGCCTTGCATGTGTATAAATGCAAAAAAATGCAAAACCATCTATCATCACATGTGTGAAGCAAATTTTTGGAGACACCTAAATATTGGTATTTAGAATTTCTTTGGCCTGCACAAGGCAGATAATTTAATTGCCAAAAGAAAGAAAAGAAGTGAAAATATTTTTCTTTTTTCAAGAAACCTTTTGGAATAAATCCCATGTATATGATCATATGCAAATTATAAAGGAAGAGAATACTCATAAACAATTGCAATTAGTTTCTAATTTAACTTTGCTAAAAATTTTGTATTAATTACAACTTTAGTGCCATCTGCCTAGACATGAAAAATAGTTTTATGCAATATATTTATTTGTAAATTATTTGAAAACAATTTTAATTGCTCATTTCTATGACTAGACTTGAATTTAGTTTATTCTTCTCCTGCTTTATAAAACAATATATGTGACCCAGAAGATGCTTTATAAAATTTAATGTGCTTAAGAAATCTTAAATGATGTTCATTAGCTTTGATCTTACCTCTGGGGTAGAGAAATAATTTGAATTTTTTAACAATTACTCTAGTGATATCGATTTTCTTCCTTGTTAAGAAGCAGCCCCACAATTAAGGAAAAAATAATTATTTTTACCTTATCAGTTTTTAAAGAGAAGCAACAAATTTCTATCAGGTATTAATAGTTTAATATATTATAAAATGCCATCAATTACATTTCTTATTTTTTATGTCATTAAAACTTATTATAATAAATTCAACTATGCAAATACTTGTTACATGAATAAAATATGCATAATACTCTGAGAAGTATGAATGGTAGGTAAGAAAATGAAGGGGCCATGCCTCAAGATGAATTTTACAAGGGTAGAATAATGCCCTATATATTTATCTTTATTGCACCAGTACGAGACATGTGGTCTATATGTAGAAGATGGTCATTATTGTTTAATATGTTGAGTAAGGGGAATGGACCTAAGAAAGATGCATAGCTAGCCACAGTACAACATAAACATAAAAAATAAATGCCTTATGTTCAAAGTAAAGTTAGAATTCAAAGGAGAGAGTGACCATAAAATATTAACCCTGGAGAGGAGAAGAAACCTAGAAAGGCTCTTTATTAAAGTGGTTCCTCAGATGGCCTTGGAGGATGGAGTAGAATTTCAACAGTCAGAAGTAGGGTCGAGATTTGTCTCTGCTCATTTATGCTGCTATAACAAAATACCACAGACTGGGTAATTTATAGATAATAGAAATTTATTTTTCACAGTTCTGGAATCTTGGAAGTTTGGGATCAAGGAATTGGCAGATTCCATGTCTCACAAGAGCTTGCTCTCAGTTTCTAAGATGGTGCCTTGTTGCCGTGTCTTCCCTGGGGGTGAATGCTCTGTCCTCACATGGTAGAACAGAGGAAAGGGGAGAAAAGAGAAGGATGGAGGAGCACTCAGGATTAATCACTTCTCAGGAGACCACAGTTTCATAACCATATCTGATTGTATATTAATATCCAACATATGAATTTTGGAGAAATACAGACTTTCAAACCACAGAAGGGATAGTTCAACAAAAGAGAAGTCACATGAAACAAGACACAGAGTTGTGAAAGCATGGGAGATATTTGCTGAATTGTGATTACTTCAGATTGAATGTGATGTTAGGTAGAGACAGGGAAAATTGGGAAGATTGGGGTTTTAATTTTCTCAGAGTAAGAAAAAAAGGAGTAATATATATCATCTAATCTGTGGTTCTGCTAGCTTCTCTACCATAAAGTATTTAAACAAAATCTTCAAGCATTGCAAACAAAAGGTACTATACTTAAAAACATAAAATTGTCAAGTAAGTTCTACAAGTTATCCCCCCAAAGTTGCTTCAGATGCAGAAAATATAAATTTGGGGGCCAGAGCCATGGTGTAGTGGGCTAAGCCTCCGCTTGCTGCTCTGGAATCCCATATGGGTGCCAGTTCATGTCCTTGCTCCTCCTTTTCTGATCCAGCTCTCTGCTATGGCACAGGAAAGCAGTAGAGGATGGCCCAAGTGCTTGGTCCCCTGCACCCATGTGGGAGACATGGAGGAAGCTCATGGCTCCTGGCTTTGGATCAGTTCAGCTACAGCTGTTGAGGCCATTTGGGAAATGAATCAGCAGATGGAAGATCTTTGTGTCTGTCCGTCCCTCTCTCTCTCTCTGGAACTCCACCTTATCAAATAAAATAACTAAAATCTTTAAAAAAAAAAGAAGATATAACTTCGATAATCCTTTTAGCATTTAGATTTAAACTACAATTTACATTAATTAGTTTCAGTTTTTGTGACCAGAATTAGTTTAGACGTTTTTGTGTCTTCTCAAAGTTAACATTATTTCACAAATTATTCACTTCCTTCTCATTTAACTATCAAAATATTGGGTAATATAGCTCATTGTAATCAGCCATTTCTATTGTAAATATTGGTGATGTATGTTTAAGTCTTGGTCACTAATATATCATGTTTTATGTTATTTCTTGACTTTTATTTTTATTGGTAGTATAAAGAATTTTTATTGAGCACTTGCCTTTTCAATAGATGGCAATGCTTGAATATGACCATTTGAATTTAGAAAAAAAAATCATAATGAAATGGAGCAGATGTTCACTCTTGAGGAACTCATCCATCTTCCATATCAATAAGATGTTTTTCACTTCTGCCTTTTTCTTTGTGCACTGGAATCTCCTATTGACATTATTCACAGCAGGAAGTATAACGTGTGTAGGAATATTTTAGAAGATTGAAGTATTGTATCAAAGGAATACTTGGAAAATAAACTCAGGAGAATAGAGCAGCTGCTAATTTCCCCCTTTTTATGTTTTATTGTTTTTATTGCTAGTGTTGATTCTTGAGATAGGAAAAAAGATTGGAAGGGGTAGGAATCCAGGGAAAAAAAAATATTTGTGTCAAAAGATGTATTTGAGGATGAGCTTAAAATTGGTTCTACTAGAAATTTTCTTTTACATGCTAATCAGATTTATTGAGACATTTTTGATGTAGTAAAATTTGTAATCATTGTTTTCCTCAAAGCTCACTTGAATAGGAAATTTTTTTCTAGGTAGTCAGTGACATTTATTTGGAGTCAATATCTGTTCTTTGTGATTCTTCTCTAATGAGGTAGAATTGAGGGCCTTCTCAGGAACTCTCCAGAGTCTTGTGTATGGCACTGTGCATCATTGTGTGTGGAAACTGTTTAGTAGAGAAATACAAGCTACTTTCCCCTACTATACTCTTAGCACAACACTTAGGTTTCTGAAACACCTGGATTTCTTCCCATAGTGATCAAGATTTTGAAGCCAATGAAGTGTCCTACAATTCAATATAGTTCTATTTTAACATTACCAGTATCCACTGGAGTTAAGATTCCAAAGGATATGGGCTCAGTCCCACAAGAGTGCCCACAATTCTCTATTGAGTTTGCAGCTGTGAGTCCAAACTCCCAGCACTTCTGATCTAGCTATAAATTGAAGATGTTCGTGATCCCCTTACAGGTACATGAGGCAATCACTGTGGAAAGGGAGGGTGGAGTTTCCATGCCTTCCTGCATATTTCATATTCCCAGCACCTCCATATACTTGGCAGCCAGGAATCCCCCATACCTGGTAGTTCATGAATTTTTATGGAGACTTAGTTTAATATTAACTCCATCTCCAGCCCCTTTCACTTCTTAGAAGTTGTGGGTAGGAGATGGTGATGAAAGTTTCAAGCTTCAATCATGACTTGGTCTTTCTGGTGACCTGCATTAATCTAGGAGTCCACCAAAAGTTGCCTCATGAGAAGACAATGTCCCTATCAACCAGGAAATTTCAAGGTTTTAGAACTCTGTGTCAGGATCCAGGGTTAAAGAATAAACAATTAGAATAACAGATTTTCCTAGCATTCCTATTTCTCAGAAAATTACAACAGTTTTCAGATCTCTGTGGCAGGAACTTAGGATAAAGTCCAAAAAATAATTTCTTTCAATAAATTACAGAAAGGCATAAGGCTGCAATAACATAGTAGTTACAGAAATATTTCATAAGCTTTTTTTTTTTTTTGACAGGTAGTTATAGACAGTGAGAGAGAGACAGAGAGAAAGGATTTCCTTCCGTTGGTTCACTCTCCAAATGGCCGCTACGGCTGGTGCTGAGCCAATCCGAAGCCAGGAGCCTGGTGCTTCTTCCTGGTCTCCCACGCAGGTGCAGGGGCCCAAGCACCTGGGCCATCCTCCACTGCCCTCCCAGGCCACGGCAGAGAGCTGGACTGGAAGAGCAGCTACGGGGACTAGAACCCGGTGTCCATATGGGATGCCAGCACCACAGGCAGATGATTAACCAAGTGAGCCACAGTGCTGGCCCCCACATAAGCATTTTTTAAAACAATTTCTTTTAGATTTATTTTACTTATTTTAAATACAAAGTTACAGAGAGAGGTAGAAACAGAGATAGAGGTCTTCCATCCACTGGTTCACTCCCCAGAGGGCTGCAATGGCCGGAGCTGCACCAATCTGAAGTCAGGAGCCAA
Organism: Oryctolagus cuniculus; assembly: GCF_964237555.1. NCBI lineage: Eukaryota > Metazoa > Chordata > Mammalia > Lagomorpha > Leporidae > Oryctolagus > Oryctolagus cuniculus. The sequence goes on from NC_091443.1 coordinate 31,651,939, forward strand.
GAGCTTCCTCCAGGTCTCCCACATGGGTACAGGGGCCCAAGCACTTGGGCCATCTTCTACTGCTATCCCAGGCCACAGCAGAGAGCTGGATTGGAAGTGGAGCAGCCAGGACCAGAACCAGCGTCCATATGGGATGCCAGTGCCTCAGGCCAGGGGTTTAACCCGCTGTGCCACAGCACCAGCCCCCATAAGCATTTATTTTAAGCTAGTATTGAGTATTTTACTTAAATTTGATCATTCGATCAAAAGCTAGTCACTTTCTTAGCCTAGAACAGGTAGACAGTTCAATATTGTGAAGAAACAGATTTTTAGACATTAAAGGGCATGCTGAATTTATATAGCTAAATGTGAGAGGTGGGAATCCAATCTAGGACTCCTGATTCTAAAATTGGTGCTCCCTTCTTTTTAGCAAATTATGAATTATACCAGGGAACAACCATACATTACCTATTCAAATGCTGCTAACTTCAAATCTTCACTTTTATTCTGTTTGCTACATCTGAGCTGAGTTTGTGTTTTCTCTTCTCTTCTCTTTTCTTTTTTAAAAGATTTATTTATTTATTTGCAAGTCAGAGTTACACAGAGAGAGGAGAGGCAGAGAGAGAGAGGTCTTCCATCTGCTGGTTCACTCCTCAGATGGCCGCAACGGTGGGAGCTGAGCTGATCTGAAGCCAGGAGCCAGGAGCTTCTTCTGGGTCTCCCACGTAGGTGCAGGGGCCCAAGGACTTGGGCCATCTTCTACTGCTATCCCAGGCCATAGCAGAGAGCTGGATCAGAAGTAGAGCAGCCGGATCTCAAACCTGTGACCATATGGGATGCTGGCACTTCAAATACTTAACTTGATGTTTCAAGATTAATTTGCTTTTATGCTGTCCATACCTTTAGAACCAATGAAGGAACAATAATAAAATTATACTGACCCTTTTTTATTCATCTTTTTTTTAAGCATATGACAGTGTATTTCAAAGTACTTATAAAAAAGCCTATAGTTCACTTTGTTGTAGTAAATTATTGGAGTGAAATAGAAAGATACATTTTTATATTATACTTTTCAGAACATAATGAAACAAAAAACAATGTTATGATCAGGTTCATTTGGAAGTTTTAACTAGGTTTATTTCAGTTTATACCAATTGCATGAAGTCTAACAGTGAGCAGTTAGATTTTAAATCCTATATCAAATTATCAGTTTATCATTCATTTGGCAATTGTTAAAAACCATTTTTGTTAATCTTCATCGATTTTGAGAAAAAGGAATTGTTCAGTACTCAGTATGTTTTCTGTACCACTTTAGCATTCTTTTAGTATTTCTTCAATAACTCTCAGAATACCTGAAATACATACAATAAAATTTAGCATTTAAATATATGCCATAAACTATTCAGTATTTATTATCTCTATATTTCCTTAAATAATGTCCTTTATTGTGAGGTTTTTAATGCAAGAATAATTATTTTATTTTCTCTATGTGTCCTTTACATATTAGAAATATGTTGTTGGTTGCAGTTCATTATTGCCTAGGCAACACATACACAGCAAGGCTATTATAAATTTCTCATTCATTGAAAGATAGGTTTCTCAGTACTTCTATCTGCTAGTTATAATAAAACTATTTATTAGAATTATGGCCAACTCTGCTTGTAAAAATTTCTAGTTTTACTTTGATCTCCTTTGTAGTCTTTAATCCAGATGAATATAAACAGGTGGGAGCTTGACCTATGAAACAAGCATTTTGGTTCCTATCTATCCTAAGTGGGGTGACTTGAAATCTTTAATGATTTATGTTAGTGGTGAAATTAGATTGCTTGGTCCTTCTGAAAGCCTGCCCTTCTACAAAGAAAAGAACATATTGTAAGTTCACAGGCCAACTCAACCCATTTTACACAGAGCTCTTTATTGTTGCTTCCTTTATTATGCCAAATTTGGAACTGAGACATATCAGCAAGAAACAACCCTATATATTCTATATTATTCGGAAACTTTATTTTAAAATGATATAATGAAGGGACAGATATAGTGCTTAAGACATCTCTTGGCACACCCATTTTATTCCCCAGCTTTTCCGATTTCAGTTAGCTACTAGTGCCTACCATGGGAAGTAACAGGTGTTTGGCTCAAGTAATTGGGGATCTACCATCCACATGGGAGACTCCAATTGAGTTCCACGACCTGCTTTTGTCCTGGCCTAACCTGGGCTATTGTCAGCATTTGGAGAATGAACTAGCTGATGAAATATTTCTGTTTTTCTGTGTCTCTATTCTTTTGAAATAAATATAATGAATAAAAGAAAAATCCCATTTAGTGCTGTCATTCTTTGATTTTACAATCACAGTGGCTGCCATTTTTTTAAAAAAATAAAGATGAGATAATGGAAAGGTTATACATATGGATTATTTCAAGTTTTACTCTTGGAGTCATTTTCATTCCTTTCTAAAATACTGCAAGATCAAAATAAGAATTTTTTTGTGGATATAAATGTAACAAATGAAGTCAAATGTTTATATTGAAGGTTTCTTTTTTTAATGTTTGAGTTGCTGAGAGCTATCTTGCCTTTTGGAAGTGGCTTAGAAATGACTAGATCTCTTAAAGGTAAAGTGGAGCAATAAAATGTTCTAAAAAATGAAAAAGATACACAACAAAATGTATACTTTCAAACGAATTATAAACAATTAGGAATTTTATTATATTCCATGATTTTAAGTATGATAAGATTTGTCTCATTTGCTCTGGTGGGAATGTAAATATCTGCCATGATTTACAAAAAGACTTAAGATAATTAGGCATAATGCCAGGTGAAAAGTTAACATAAAATTATATAGGAAAATCTCAATTATGAACAAAACATGAAAATTAAAAAATTCAGGAAAAAGTATATCAAATACGACATAATTATTCTCACAAAATCTAAGCATGCATTTTTTTTTTATTTTACAGAGCTAGACAGTGAGAGAGAGAGACAGAGAGAAAGGATTTCCTTCCATTGGTTCACCCCCCAAATGGCCGCCACAGCCAGAGATATGCATATGCAAAGCCAGGAGCCAGGTGCTTCCTCCTGGTCTCCTATGCAGGTGTAGGGCCCAAGCACTTGGGCCATCCTCCACTGCCTTCCCGGGCTACAGCATAGAGTTGGACTGGAAGAGGAGCAACCGGGACTAGAACCCAGTGCCCATATGGGATGCTGGCGCCACAGGCAGAGGATTAACCAAGTGAGCCACAGTGCCAGCCCCATGCATGTATTGTTTTTAAACTGAAAAAATTCTCCAAATTCTGTTTTTTAAAACAGAAATATTGGGACTTCAATAAATGACAGTATTATGAATAGTGACAGTAAAGAGTAGCATTGCAGTATATCTACACCCTCAAATTATATGCTGGCTCAGTTATCACACATCTTATATAATTTCAAATAAACTCATCTTTATGGCAAAATTAGGCAGAAAGTACAATTAACTTTTAAAATTTCTTAAGCAGAGTGGGAATAAGAGAGGGAGGAGATGTACAATTTGGGACATGCTCAATCAGACTTGCCTCAATTGGTGGAGTTAGAAACGTGCCAGGGGATCCCAATACAATCCCATCAAGGTGGCATGTACCAACGCCATCTCACTAGTCCAAGTGATCAATTTCAGTTCACAATTGATCACACTGATAGGTCTAAGAGTCAAAGGGATCACACAAACAAGACTAGTGTCTGCTAATACTAACTGATAGAATCAAAAAGGGAGAGAACGATCCAACATGGGGAGTGGGATACACAGCAGACTCATAGAATGGCAGATGTCCTAAACAGCACTCTGGCCTCAGAATCAGCCCTTAAGGCATTTGGATCTGGCTGAAGAGCCCATGAGAGTATTTTAGGCATGGAAAACCAAGACACTCTGCCTAAATGAAAGATCTCTGCAAGTGAGATCCCAGTGGAAAGAACGGGGCTATCAAAGGAGGTACCTTTCTCTGAAGGGAGGAGAGAACTTCCACTTTGACTATGACCCTGTCGGAATAAGATCGAAGTCAGCGAACTCAAAAGGCTTCCATAGCCTTGGGAACTCATGACTAGAGCCTAGGGAGATTACTGATGCCATAAACAAGAGTGTCAAATTGTTAAGTCAACAACAGGAGTCACTAGGTACTTACTTCTCATGTGGGATTTGTCCTCAATGTGTTGTCCAATGTGATGTAATGCTATAACTAGTACTGAAACAGTATTTTACACTTTGTGTTTCTGTGTGGGTGCAAACTGATGAAATCTTTACTTAATATATACTAAATCAATCTTCTGCATATAAAGAGAATTGAAAATGAATTTTGATGTGAATGGAATGGGAGAGGGAGTGGGAGATGGGAGGGGTGTGAGTGGGAGGGAAGCTATGGGGGAGAAAGCCATTGTAATCCATAAACTGTATTTTGGAAATTTTTATTTACTAAATAAAACTTAAAAAAAATTTCTTAAGAAGAAGCAATGCAAAGAGCAGGCTGATGCCCTGCCCACCCAGTCATTTTTCAACAGTACACATTCTTCCTCTTAGTTTTTTCTTTCTTTCTTCTCTTCCCTTACACTGCTGAGTACTGACTCTGTGAGTGGCACCATGTTTGATGTAGAGAATATCAAAAAGTAAATTGTTGCTGTGGATTCATTCTGAGAGGAGGAGTGTGGTGGGGGCATGAGGCATGGAGTCATCACACAGACACTGGGAGTCAGGTGAAAGCAGGCCAGAGGCGAGCAGCCTGCAGACTCATTTATTTCATTTGGTACAGCAGCTTATATAGTTGAGTCAGCCAATCCAGTAATGGGGCAGTTTATGCCCTTACCAATCACAGCCTGTTGCCAGGCAGGCTCCATTGCCAGGTGGTTTCCCAGGGGGCTCTCCAGGGGGTTTCTGAAGCCATTCCTGAGTAATTGATATTTGCTTGCCAGTGGCCATCTTGGCATGGCCTTCTCATTCCACCATATTACCCCCTTTTCTTTTATTTTTGAGCAACAGGTGGCATGATTCTTGGCCATACTGTCATTGACCCTGTTTCCATGTGGTCTTTGTGCCTGTCTTAGGTTGTCCCCTAGGATATCGTACCCATCATTGACTAACCAGCCCTCAAATTGGGAGACCACAGGAGTACTTGCTCAGATGGGATAGGAATGAGGAACAATGGTAACCAGGAATGGTGTGACTGCATGCAGGCTGTGGGCCATTTGAGTGGCTGACCAGAGCTAGTGGGGTATAAAGCAGTAGCGGGTGTGGCTATGGGCAGTTCCTCAGGGCAGGATGATAGGGCATCAGCTTGACAATAGGTAGCAGGTGCATCCACTTACAAGGCAGACTCTCAGTCTTGTTCAGCTGGTTCTGGTTGACTGTCAGTTGCAGGCTTGATTTTCTGGCTGGTACCCAAATGGACTGTCCCACATTCTCTGGAAAGACACAAGCATATCCTTGACCCTTGGTTAGCAGAAGTCTTTTTATGGGTGTTAGAATCCAGGGCCTGAATTCTGTGTCCACTCTGACATTAACAGCAAACATGCAGGCGGGATGGGATCTAGTGGCTACCCTGAGAGCCTGGGGTGCCCAGAGACTACCACATACTTGGGGATCCTCCCTGGGTGCAGATGGGATGACCTCACATGGTTTATTGTCTCAAGGTCGTCTAAGTTCATCCCACGGATATTTAGGGGGTGGCTGACTAGGCATTGCTGCAGTGTCTGCTGTCATGACACTTTCATTGTCAGAGCTCTCTCTCCCTAAGTCATCAACTGTTACCTGTGAGGCAGAGGCCTGGAGTGACAGGCTCTTATCACTCAGATTCATTGTTTGGTAATCTCTGGGGTTTCTGAGAGGGAGGTATCTTTTGAGCACTTAAGAGGAGCGCACCATGCCAACTCTAGCCAAAGGAAAGACACCCACAGCACTGCTGCCATAACAATGCATATTCCTAGCACCTCAGCAGCTGATGGCATTATGCAGGGGTTCCCTACATTAGATGAACAGACAGTGGTATATCAGATCATAAGTATGTCCTGTGCTTAGTGGGGGGGTTCCTTGATTCATTAGGTCAAGGCCGTATGCCCACACAGTATCTCCGGAGTGTCATCTCTCTTGAGTCAGGGAAGATGACTTACTTCCGAATTCCAGGATGATCAGTCCCTTATGTGAATTTACCAGGCGAACAAAAATTAAAAGAAGGGGCCGAGCGGTGTTGTTACGCTTTGGGTGGTGTGCCTAACCTGGGGTCACTTATACTGAGGACAAGGACAAGGAAAGGGGTGTAGGAGGGGATTCTGTGCTCACCCTCACAGAACCGAACAGCATACAAAACACTGAGGGTCCTACTTGCAAAATCAAGGGGGGACTTCACCAAGTCCGACACACTGTCTCTCTCTCAGTCACATTGGGTGCCAGATATTGCTGTGGATTTGTTCTGAGAGGAGGAGCACAATGGGGGCATGAGGCATGGAGTCACCACACAGACACCAGGAGTCGGGTGAAAATGGGCCAGAGGTGAGCAGCTTGTAGACTCATTTATTTCAGTTGGTATAGCAGCTTATATAGCCGAGGTAGCCAATGCAGTCAAGGGGCGGTTTATGCCCTAACCAATCACAGCCTGTTGGCAGGCAGGCTCCATTGCCAGGTGTTTCCCAGGTGGTTTCCCAGGAGGTTTCTGAAGCCATTCCTGAGTAACCGATGCTCACTTGCCAGCAGCCATATTGGCATGGCCTTCTCATTCCACCACAGTAAATAGTTTCTCTCTTTAAGCCGTTTGCAAGTAATAGTGTAAATGTTCTTAAAAATTTAACTTCATTTGAAGAAACTAAATTCAAAGAGATTTAAAAGGAGACAAGTTTTTAGCACACATTCAAATTTAATTGTTAAAAATTGCAGAAGCAAGCTATACCACTGTATTCACTAATGCACTTTTTTTCCCAGAAACCTTTAATTTAAGGTTTACAAACTTCATGTATTTCATAAATACAACCTTAGGAACATAGTGATTTTTCCCACCATACCCACCCTTCCACCCACTCTCCCAACCTTCTTCCTCTTCCTTCTCTTATACTCATTCTTCCTTTTTCCTAAGATCTATTTTCAATTAACTTTATACACAGAAGATTAACTCTATACTAAGTAAAGATTTCAACAAATGGTATGAAAAAATAACTGTTCCTCAACAGTTTTTATTATTTCTCTTTTGATATCTTCTATGACCCAATGTTCATTCAGGAGCATACTGTTTAGTCTCCACGTGTTTGCATATGATTTAGGGATTCCTGAGATGCTGATTTCCAGCTTCATTCCATTGTGGTTAGGAAAGATGCAGGGTATGGTTTCAATTCCTTCATATTTGCTGAGACTTGCTATATGGCCGAGCATATGGTCTATCCTAGAGAAAGTTCCATGCGTTGGTGAGAATGTGCATTCTGCAACTGTAGGATGAAAAGTTCTATAGCTATCTGTTAGGTCCATTTGATCTATAGTGTCGATTAACTGTTGTTTCATTGCTGATTTTCTGTCTGGTTAATCTATCCATTGCTGAAAGTGGGGTATTGAAGTCCCCCATTACTAATGTATGGGGAAATCTGTGTCTCCCTTTAGACCCATTAACATATCTTTTAAATAGCTAGGTGCCCTGTAATTAGGTGCACATACATTTTTTTTAGAAAACTTTTATTTAATAAATGTAAATTTTCTAAAGTACAACTTTTGGATTGTAGTGGTTTTTCCTCCCATAACCACTCTCCCACCCACAAACCATCCCATCTCCTACTCCCTCTCTCATCCCATTCTTCATTAAGATTCATTTGTAATTATCTTTATATACAGAAGATCAACTTAGTATATACTAAGTAAAGATTTCAACAGTTTGTACCCACACAGACACACAAAGTATAAAGTACTGTTTAAAGACTATTTTTACCATTAATTCTCCTAGTACAACACATTAAGGACAGAGATCCTATATGGGGTGTAAGTGTGCAGTGACTCCTGTTGTTGATTTAACAATTGACAGTATTATTATAACATCAGTAATCACCCAAGGTGCATATACATTTATTATAGTCACATCTTCCTGTTGAATTGATCCCTTAATCATTTCATAGTACCCATCTTTGTCTCTTTTAACAGTTTTTGTGTTACAGTCTATTTTGTCTAATATTTGGATGAATACACCAGCTGTTTTTGGGCTTCTGTTAGCACGGAATATCTTTTTCCATCTTTTCATTTTCAGCCTCTGTGTATCTTTATTGGATAGATGCATAGCTTGTAGTCAGCAAAGATATTTTTTTCCCATCCAGCCAGTCTGTATCTTTTAACTGGAGAGTTGAGGCCATTTGCATTCAAGGTGACTATTGATAGGTAATGACTTGGCCCTGCCATTTTTCCATAAATATTTCTATTGTTTAACTTTTGATTTCCTTTGTACTTTTACTGGGAGATTTTCTGCCCTCATCTTCTTTTCATAGTGATGACCTTCTTTCTGTGTTTCTGTGTACAGCATATCCTTAAGCATCTTTTGTAAGACTGGATGAGTGGTGACAAATTATTTCAATTTCTGTTTGATATGGAAGGTCTTTATTTAATCTTCCTTCATAAATGAGAGCTTTTCAGGGTATGGTATTCTGCATTGATTTAATTTTTCTTAAGACCTGGAATATATCTTGCCATTCTCTCCTAGCCTGTAGGGTTTCTGATGACAAACAGCCATGAATCTAATTGGAGATCCTCTGAAAGTAATCTGGCATTTCTTTCATGCACATTTTAGAATCTTCTCTTTATGTTTTACTGTGGATAGTTTTACTACAGTGTGTCGTGGTGAAGATCTTTACTGGTTATGTCTATTAGGAGTTCTATATATTTCTTGTACTTGGATGTTACTTTTTCTTCCCTCCAAATTAGGGATGTTTTCTGTAATTATTTCACTAAAAAGGCCTTCTAAATCATTCTGTCTTTCCAAGCCTTCAGGAACTCTTAAGACCTGTATGCTGGGTCATTTGATAGTATGCCATAGATCTCAAACACTGCTTTTTAGTTTGCCAATTTCTTCTTTTCTTATGATCTGACTGTAAAATTTCCAGAGATTTGTCTTCTAACTCGGATATTGTTTCTTTTCCCTCACTCATTCTGTTGTTAAGGCTTTCTACTGCATTTTTTACTTGTTCCATTGAATTCTTCATTTCCAATATTTTGGTTTAATTTTCTTTAAAAATCTTAGTTTTATGAGAAAAATGTTCTTTCATTTCATGAACGATTTCTTCTGATTACTTCTAATTAATCCTATGAGCAATTTTTTGAATTTTGTTTCCAGCATTTCTTCAATCTCTAAATTTTCACATTCTACTATTGAAGTGTTATTGTGTTCTTTGGGGGGGAATTATGTTGTTTTCCTTATTATAGATTCTTTAATTGCTGGATTTATTTTTAGGTATTTGTTGATTTATTTTTTACATGTGATGACTTTTGTCTTTGGACTATGTCTCTGTGGATTAATGTAGTATCTGCTCTTTCAGTGAATACCCTAAGGTGTGTGTTGGGTGTAGACAGGGAACTCTGTTCAGTACTACAGTGTGAGGGGAATGTCCAAAGTGAGTCCCAAATTTCTCTCTCTTTCTCTCTCTTTTAATCAGAGGTGAGGTTTATTCAATTCTGTTGACATAGTCTCACACTCACATCTCCTCCAAGGAGACCAGTGCCTGGGTGTTAGCCCCAGTGGGTACAATATTCATCCATACAGCCACAAGAATCACACAAAGGATCCATGCAGTTCAGTGTGAGCACAGATCCCTCAGCAATGGCCCTCAGCAAGGAATCAGGGAGCCTGAGTATGTGGAGCTACACAGTAACTGCCCAAAGACCCAGCCACACCCTGCACTCTCCCATGCAACACAGTGTTTTCACAGTCCCATTGCACAAGACTCCCACAGTCATGAGCACCCAGCCCCTTGTCAATTGTCCCAGCCAGGCATCTCCTCTCAGTGGTTGCTCGGGGCATGGACATGAGCTGTTGCAGCTGTTACAGATGTCCAAAATGGTGTCTGTCCACTCTTGGCTAGTTACAGGACACCAGTCCTGGGTGGTTGGGGAGAGAGAAATGTGCCCCCATTTTTTTCCCTCTAGGTTGGCCGGTATATTGTTCCCCGCAGGGCTCCAACCCAGATTCATCTCAAGCTTCTCTCGTGGCTTTAGTATCAGTGCCTTGGGGTGCTGCAGTCTGGTCTTACCTCATTCTCCAAAGCTGGTACTGAGGCTCTTGGCTGCTGGAGTCCTGAATTGTGTGTGTCCACACCTTCCACATAGATCCACGATGTCCCTCTAATTTGTGTTTAGTTTCCTATGCCATTTTTTCCCTAAATCTTCTCAGAGATTGCACTCTGTCCACATTTTTTAAATTAACTTCTCCTAAACTAGAGCATTAAACTCTCTCCCTATTTTGCCATCTTGGTCTCTCTGACTGATGTACTTAAGCCTCACTGTAGTCTCTATTAGCTCAGCTAGGAGAGGTGCTGATTTTCCAGAATGAAACAGTTTTATTTCTTCCTGACTTATAGAGACAGAGTGTGGGATTGAAGGACCACAGGGGATAGCTCATTGAAACTGTTTCTCTGATGTGACATTGAACACTTTTTTCATTATAATTTCTGAAGTAAAAATAAAGCAAAAAGAGATAAAAGAGGAAAATAGTGCAAACATTTTATAGTTACTCTATATTATATAATCTAATTATTTCAACAAGATATTTGAAGAGTTAGTTTTGTGGATATTTATCTTCTCCAAGGCACAAGAGTTTAGCAACATAGCATGCAATGAAAAGCACAAAAAAGCAAATCTTAGGTGACTGGTTGGCAATCAAAGCCTGCTCTTCGAATCCCTGCTGTCATGGCCCCTTGCCTTTATTATTTTCTGTCTTATGCTTTTTAAAGAATTCCCTTACTGAATACCACATTCTTATGAAAACTCATTTCTATAAAATCAACCTCAAATGCTAATTGCAGAAGCACAGTGCATAGCCATTGAGGGTAGACCTCAGGGATAACATCTTTATCTTGCATTATATAGAACCCAAGACTGTTTTATCTTTTAATTCTCTGTGCTGCAGTTGAACTTATCTATCATGGACAGATTTGAAGCATAATGAAATGCTAAAAAATTCACCAATGTATAACCTTTCTTCTAGTATCATAAGGATTAGGATGAATTACTTTTCCTTATATTACACACATGCAATTGTGGTCATTACTGCACCTTAATTATAGCTACTAGCTACCATAACCTTTTAAAGTACTTTGCAACATTTCTATTATTTGCAACCCCAAAGTTTTACTTCGGGGATGCCAATATTACAGATGCAATAATGAAGCATATTTCTTCAGTATCTAAATTTGGCATCAATCCACTCACAGAGAAGTGGATTCTATTAATGAGGATATAACTCAAATGGCCCTCACACTCTGTCCTCACAAATATTCATTTTTAAATAATGAATAAGACAGTCAATAAATAAGGTAAATCAATTGATGAATAAATAATGATTTAAATTAAATATCTAGAATTTACTGTCCACTATAGGCACATAACAGATCATTGAGCATTCCTGTCTTATTCATTTTTTTCAGTTTATATTAGTATGCCTAGATGAAAATCACCATGTTTTATTGCCTGGATAAGGGTAATAATTACAATTAACTTTTATTTCATACTAACCACATGAAAGCATTATTCTGTCTTACTTGAAATATTTCATTAATTCACTTAGTGATGATATGATCTCTAACTTCTACACAAGGAAAATAATTTGCTCTAATTTGCACAAGTATAAACTGATATAACTAAGATTTAAACTCTTGTGTCTCTCTCTTTTTTTAAAGATTTATTTATTTATTTGAAAGGCATAGTTATAGAGAGGGAGAGAAAGAGAGAGAAAGAGAGAGAAAGAGAGAGAAAGAGAGAGAAAGAGAGAAAGAGAGAGAGAGAGAGAGAGAGAGAGAGAGAGAGATCTTCCATTCACTGGTTCATTTCCCAATGGCTGCAATGGCTGGAACTGGGCTGATCCAAAGCCAGGAGCCAGGAGCTTTTTTGGGTCTCCAATGTGGATTCAGAGGCCCAAGGAATTCGACCATCTTCTGCTGCTTTCCCAGAGGCATTAGCAGGGAGCTGAATAAGAAGATGAGCAGCTGGCCAGTGCCGTGGCTAACTTGGTTAATCCTCTGCCTGCAGCACCGGCACCCAATATGGGCGCCGGGTTCTGGTCCCGGTTGCTTCTATTCCAGTCCAGTTCTCTGCTGTGGCCTGGGAGGGCAGTGGAACGTGGCAAAAGTGCTTGGGTCCCTGCATGGGAGAGCAGGAGGAAGAACCCGGTTCCTGGCTTCGGATCGGCACAGCGCCAGCCACAGCGGCCATTAGTGGAGTGAACCAAAGAAAGGAAGACCTTTCTCTCTGTCTCTTTCTCACTGTCTATAACTCTACCTGTCAAATTAAAAAAAATAAATAAAATAAAAAAAGAAGAGGAGCATCTGGAACTTGAACCAGGGCCCATATGGGATGCTGGCACTGTAGGTGATAGCTTTACCCAATACACCACAGTGCTGGTGACTACAGAGCCAGTTGTTCCCTATTCTATAGATGTAGGGGGGACACAGGGAGCCCAAGTTCAGGTCTTGTTGCTGATTCTTACATGTGTGTAAGAGTTTGTCAATAATTTTCTGAAGTTTCATGCCTATTGGAATTATAATTCAGAAGTGGTTGTAGTGTATATAAAACTACAAAATAAGGAAACAGCTCAATTCAAAAGTGGGTGAAAATTTAAATAGATTCTTCAGCAAATTAGGTATTAGATGTCAACAAAGAACAGGTATTGTGACACAATGGATTAAGCAACTAGCTGGGATATTCACATCCCATATCACAGTCCCAGCTACTCTAATTGCGTCCAGCTTCCTGCTAATGCTGCCAGAAAGAAGCAGATGATACCTAAGTACTTGAGTGCCTACCACTCATGAAGGAGTCCCTAATGGATTCCAGGCTCCTGGCTTTGGGCTGGCCCAGCCCTAGCGATTGTAGGGTTTTGGGGAGTGAACCAGAGGATGGAAGACTTTCTCTCTCTTTCTCTCTCTCTCTCTTTCTCTCTCTCCCTCCTCCCCCCCTCCTCATTTGAAATAAATAAATACATAGATCATTTTTTAAAAAAGAAAACAACTAGACACATGAAAATACGCTCAACAGACATAGAGCATAATGAGATACCACTATGCAAATAACAGAGTGATTAAAACAAAACAACAAAATGTTGACAATAGCAATTCTTGGTGAATATGTGGAAAACAGAAACTCTCATTGATTGCTGGTGGGAATGCAAAATGTCATAACTAATGTGAAATACACAAGATAAGCATATTTTGTCATATGATCTAGAAATCCCACTTCCAGGTATATGTTGAAGAGAAATGAAAATTTGTGTGTGCACAAAGGCCCGTAGTGAATGTTTGCAGCTCCTTTATTCATGGCTTCCAAATACTGGGGACAACCTGATGTCCTTCACCATGTTAATGGATAAAGCAAATATTGTACATCTGTATAATAAAATACAACACAAATGAATGTACCCCAATAACATGAGTGAATCCCAAATAGGGTGCTAGGTAAAGTCAGACACAAAAGCTATGTATTAGAAGATATTCTCTTTCTCCACATATATCCAAAGAGACTTCAAAAGGTTCATGGAAAATGTATTTAAAAATAAATTTATTTTGGGGAAAAAAAACCTTTTGAAATCATGTGACATTTTCAGAACAGGCAAAACTAGAAGTATACAGAAAAGATCAGTGAATCTCAGGGGTTAGGGCTGTGTGAGGAGTTGAATACCAAAGAGCAACATGGAAACATTTTCTTTGGCTGACTGAACTGTTCTGAATCTTGTTCAGTCTTTCCTGTATCTCTGGAATAAATACAACTTGAATGATCTTTTTGATGTGTTTTTAGATCAATTAGCTAGTATTTTATTAAGGATTTTTGCATCTATGCTCATCAGAGATATTGGTCTAAAGTTCTCTTTATTGTATATTTTGTTGGTTTTGGAATTAAGGTCATGCTGGCCTTCAAGAAGGATTTTGGGCAGATTCCCTGCCTTTTAATTGTTTTGAATAATTTAAGACATATTGGGATTAGTCTTCTTCAGAACTTTGATAGAATTCAGCAGTGAATTCATCTGTCCTAGGCTTTTCTTTGTTGAGTAGTTCTTTATTACTAACAGAATCTCCATCTTGGTTATTTGTCTTTTCAGCTTTTCTGTGTCTTTGTGACTCAAGTTTGGTAAATTGTATTTATCTAGAAATGTGTCCATTTTTTTCCTAGATTTTCCAACCCCAGTTAGGGTGGTTATCATCTAAAAATCAAAAATTAACAAATACTGGTGAGGATGTGTAGGAAAAAATTACCCTAATACATTTTTGGGAGTGTAAACACATACAATCATTATTGAAGACAGTATGGAGATTCCTCATAAATCTAAAAATCTAAAAATACCATATGACCCAGCCATGCCACTGCTGGAAATATATCTAAAAGAAATGAAATCAGTATATGAAAGAGTTACCATAATCCCCATTTTTATAGCAGCTCAATTCACAATAGCTAAGATATGGAGTCAACACAGATGTCCATTAGCTGGTGACTGGATAAAGAAAATGTGGTATATATACACTATGGAATACTATTCAGCCATGTAAAAGGAACGCCATCATGTTTTTTGCAACAGAATGGATGCAAGTGGAGATCATTATACTTAGTGAAATAAGCCAGACCCCAGAAGACAAATATTACATGTTTTCTCTGATCTGTGTTAGCTAATATATAGAGTATAGAAAAGAGCATAATATATATGAGTGAAACTAACATCTTGGCTTTGATTATTGTTTATAGTTTGTCTTTATTCCTGTTGAACAGTGGTCTCTCTACTTGTAACTTTTTGAGTTCTTTATTTAGTTGAGCATTAACACTGTGATTATAAAGTAATTTAAAATTATGTTATTGGAAAAGTTTAAAAAGGGGAAAAAAGAGCAAGGAGGAAGGAGGGAGGAAAGTATCATTATATTCTTAGAATTGTGGGGCTGGTGTTGTGGCATAGTGGGTAAAGCTATTGCCTGCGGTGCCAACATTCCATATGGAGACCTGGCTGCTCAACTTCTGATCCAGCTCCCTGCTAATGCACCTGAGAAAGTAGTGGAGGATGGCCCAAGTGACCCTGCACAAACATGGGAGACCAGGAAGAAGCTTCTGGCTTTAGGCTTTGGATTGGCTCAGCTCTGGCTTTTGCGGACATGAGGAGAGTCAGTCAGCTGATGGAAGATCTTTCTCGTTGTCTTTCCTTCTCTCTCTCTCTCTCTCTCTCTCTCTCTAACTCTGCCTTTCAAATAAATGAATACATCTTTAAAAAAGAGAATTGCATCTATGACCTTCTTGAAATCTGTTATTTTATATTAAAAATTAAAAAGGAAAAGAAGAAAATAATTATTATGAAAAAATGACATGTGGACTTGAAATTTTTTTTCTAACCAAATGCACTTATTTTTAAGAAAAGTTTCATTTATTTATTTGGGGGTAGAAAGACAGAAACTCACACACACACAGAGAAGAGAGTTGTCTCAATGGCTTGGACATGGCCAGGCTGAAGCCAGTAGCCATGAATTCCATTCAGGTCTTCCATGTATGTGACAAAAACCCAATTACTTGAATCCTAACTACTGTCTTCCAAGGCCTGTGTTGGCAGGAAGTTTGAGTAAGGTGCCAGAGCCAGGAAACAGTCAAGTACTCCAATACCAGCATCATTTTTTAAAGATTTTATTTATTTATTGTTTATATGTCTCCTCCAGCCCTAATGACTATAAAAGAATAGACCTCTAGGATAAAGGTCTGTTATAACTGGTACGCTGTGCAGCTGGGTGAGGGACTAGTTTCTAAAGATCAGTTTGGTCAGAAAAGACTTCAGGCTTGAAATGCAGACACCTTTTAATCCTTAGAATCTTTTACTGAGACCTGAAATCAACATGCCTTTTGGAGTTAGGACTAGTACCCTCAAGTTTATAAAATAAATGAGCTTCTTCTTTATTTATATACAATATATCTTGCATCTACATCTTATTTATAAACTCTTCATTTGTCAGATTTAGAGGTATTAATACTAAAGGACAGTTGTGCTCATGTTAAAAATTTTTGAAGGTTATTTAACTGACCATTAACTGTAATCATAATGAAACAAATACAAAACCTTTTCTTTTGTTTTGCTTTGATTTATTTTCTCCTGAAAAATATACTGAAATGTTCTACAGATTTATTTGTAAGATCAATCGATCTATATATCTATCAATCATCTATCTATGTATTTATTTAAAAGGCAGAATGACAGAGAGAGAACAAGAAAGAGAGAGAGAGAGAGAGAGAGAGAGAGAGAGAGAGATTTTCCATCTCCTGGTTCATTCTCCAAATTACCATAGCATTGGATCTGGGCCAAGCTGAATCTAGGATCCAGGAGCTTCATCCATGTCTGTCACATAGTTGGCAATGGCACAGGCCTTTGAAGCCATCTTTTGCTTCCTTCCCTGACACATTATCAGGAAACTGGATTAGAAGTAGAGCAGCCAGGGCTTGAACTGGTGCTCATATGTGATGCCAGCATCACAGGCAATAGCTCAACCTCTTTCTATAATGCCAGCCTGGGACACCAGTGTCTTAACCACTAGGCCAAACACATTCTTAAGCTTCTCATTTCAGTGTGGAATACCCCTTTACAAGAAAAGAAAAAGAAACTATTGTAATGAACTAAGTGATGAGAAAGTCATACCAGTAACGTTTTTCTCACAGCATTTTCTTATTTGAAATTGAAAAGGTAATATAGAGGCTATGAGCACTAAGATCCAGGGACAGAGTTTCAGTTTTGCCATTGCCACAGCCCAGAAACCGCTAACCACTGCTCATACCACTCCTCTTTTGCCACTCTCACTTGTGACACAGAACATCCAGTCATGGGTGAACGTACACCGGTGTGGAAGGCTAAATGAGCAAAGAAGGCTGAGTGATATGTTGTCATTGCAGAGAACATGATGTCTGTACCTGAACATAGAGCTAAGCATCTGATAAGGAGAGCAGTCCCCTCTCCATTGCTATAAAATGTTGTAGGAACCTCTAGGCTGTCTTGGAGAGTTGCGTCAATATTGGGAAAGTAATGGAATGTTCCGAGAGGACCAACAGCTGGCTCCAGAATAAATAGAGAAAAGGGAACTGTTTTTAAAAATGTCTGCAAATGATGCACTGTTTAGGAAGAGCTGTTGACCCCAGTGCTTCCTGAGCACACAGCAAAACCTATTTGAAAATGAAAAGAGGCTACTATTGTTTGGCTCAGGTTGCTAAAAAGGCATTCTGGATCAGTTGAAACAATCTTACCAAGCAACTGTGTTTAGCATCAGAGTAAACTTGCAAATAACACATTCAATCAGATTAAATCTGAGCTATAAATTCTCTGTGTTCTATTGTGAAATTCTGAACTTGCTGGAGAAAACATACTCTCTTTAAATGATAGCTTCTGATGAAGCCATTGTTAAACTTCATAAGTAGAGTCATACAAAGGTAACATGCTAACAATGCAACTACTAAGAGACAACTTGACATTTTACATATTGGAGACCCACAAAGACGTAGCTGAACAAGGAAGAAGGGAACATTAAGTAGCATCCCAAATTTTGTGTGTCTCAATCTACAATTTACAAAGTGGATCTTTATTATTTTTGTTATTTGGTTCATGATTTATGCCAAGTATGTTACTTCTATTTGAATTTCTATTTTTACTTATATAAAATTTATGTTTAATGTTGGGGAAATAAGCCAGTTAGTATTTAGGGAGTTATCTGTTCCTATCTTGAAGTGGCCAATATAGTGTTACAGAATTTTTATGTAAGCTATAAATCATACTTTTGCTTCCCTGTGATCTCACAAGAATCTGTTAAAACTGCTTCTATGAGCACTGAAAAGTGCTCACAGAAAGTTGGTCCTCGTGAGGATAAAAGGGATGATTGGTTTCTGTCACAGATGTTGTTACTGTGGCTACTTTAAGGTTTGGAGTACTTCCAAGGGTCTAGTGCAAATGGGTATTACATGTTGAATCATGTGCATCAGTGAAATATACAATTAAAGTGTTCACACCTCCGATATGACTGTGGAAGTGTCCCTTTAGACAAAATCATGGCCCAATTTAATCTACATAGGACAGAAATGATTTATATTCCACAATTTGTTGGAATACTTGTTATTTGGTTTCTGTTTTTGGTAATGCCAAAATTATTTGCCTTTAAATATTTTCAGCAACCTACAACCAAATACACAATGGAATATGCAATAAAATGATTTGCTTGTTATCCATTTCTTCAAGTAGATCAATCGCAGCAGTAAAGTAGCAACAACAGTAAACATGTTTTTGGTGGGCATTTGGCCTATTAGGCTGCCAGTTGGGATGCTCATGTCAGAGTGCCTATGTTTGAGTCTTGCTCAACTCCCAATTCCAGCTTTCTGCAACTGTGTACCTGAGAGGCTGCAAGTAATGGCTCACATTGTTGGATTCCTGCCCCCAACATGCAGGACCCAGATTGAGTTCCTGGCTCTTCGATTTATCCCAAACTAGTCCTGATCCTGACTATTACAGGCATCTGGGGAGGCAACTAACTGCTAGTTCTATCTATCTTTCTCTTCTGCTCAAATAAAAATAAAAATAAAAAAGAACAACTCATGTGTTAAACTTTTTCCTGTTTTTGCTTTTTGAGTTTTTTAAATTTTAGAGACAGAGTGAATAAGCAAGCAAGAGAGAGAGAAACAGGGGTAGAGAGAAAAATATAGAGATCTTAGTTACTTGTTCACTCTCCAAATACCTGAAACAACTGGGGATGGACTGAGGAGCTAGGAACTCATTCCAGATCCCTGATGTGAGTAGAAGGGACCCAGGAGGCCGGTGCCGTGGCTCACTAGGCTAATCCTCCGCCTTACGGCACCGGCACACCAGGTTCTAGTCCCGGTCGGGGTGCCGGATTCTGTCCCGGTTGCTCCTCTTCCAGGCCAGCTCTCTGCTGTGGCCACTGAGTGCAGTGGAGGATGGCCCAAGTGCTTGGGCCTTGCACCCCATGGGAGACCAGGATAAGTACCTGGCTCCTGCCATGGGATCAGCGCAGTGCGCTGGCCGCAGCGCGCCAGCCGTGGCAGCCATTGGAGGGTGAACGACTAGTGATCCTGAGCATTTTTTCATGTGCCTGTTGGATATTTGGACTTCCTCTTTTGAAAAATACCAATTTAAATCCTTGCTCCATTTCTTAACTGGGTAGTTTGTTTTGTTGTTGCTGACTTTCTTGATCTGTTTGTATATTGTGGTTATTAATTGTGGGGAGCAGGGCCCAGCTCCCACAACATGGCGCTGAGAATGAGTAAACAAGTTCTACACAGCGGCTTCGGCTGCTTCATCAATTTGACTAATGAGCTGCAGGAGCTGACCCGACCTCTGATTGGAAGAAAACAGCGTGCTCAGCACGTGGGCAGCAGAGCACGGATTGGTGGGAGAGAACTATAAAGGCGAGATAGAAGCGGTGAGGGGAAGATTCGCTTATGCACTGTGAGGCGCCACAGACATCTCACACCACGCACTGAAAGAATAACAAGAATGCGGACACACACCAAATGGAATGCGGTTAGAATGCGGTTAGCACAGGAGCAAACTTGAGCGCACAACACAGAGTCATTCGCTTAAACAACAGCGTCCGGTCGGGGTCTGGTGTCATTCTCCCGTGAGCCCGCGGAGGAGCGACAATTAATGCTTTATCAGTTGCATAGTTTGCAAATAATTTCTCCCATTCTGCCGATTGGCTCTTCATTTTGCTGAGTGTTTCTTTTGCAGTACAGGAGTTTCTCAATTTGATATAATCCCACTTGTCAATTTTTGTTTTGAGTGCTTGTACCTCTGGGGTCTTTTCCAAGAAGTCTTTGCCTATGCCAGTGTCTTGCAGGGTTTCCCCATTTTTTTTTTTTAATAATTTGATGGTATCAGGCAGGATATAGATTTAGGCTTTAATCCATTTTGAGTGGGTTTTTGTGTAAGGTGTAAGGTAGGATTTTGTTTCACACTTCTGCACATGGAGATCTAGTCTTCCCAGCATCATTGTTGAAGAGACAGTCCTTGCTCCATGGATTGATTTTAGCTCTTTTGTCAAAGATAAGATGGTTGTAGATGTGTGGACTGATTTCTGGCATTTCTATTCTGTTCCCATGGTACATCCATCTGTTTTTGTACCAGTACCAGGCTGTTTTGATTAAAACTGCCCTGTAGTACATCTTGAAATTTGGTACTGTGATGCCTCTGACTTTGTTTTGTTGTGTGAGATTGCTTTAGCTATTTTGGGTCTCCCATTTTCCATATGAATTTAAGCATCATTTTTTCTGTATCTGATAATGCCATTGGTATTTTGATTGATATTGCATTTAATCTGTAACTTGCTTTCGGTAGTATGGACATTTTGATGATATTGATTCTTCCAATTCATGAACATGGAAGATTTTTCCATTTCTGTGTGTGTGTGTGTCTTCTATTTCTTTCTTTAATGTTTCATAATTCTCATGCTCTATCCCATAAGTTTTGATATGATATATGGTTATCTTCATTTATTTCCAGAATTTTTTTTTCTCTTTTGATTTCTTTTATGACCCACTGTTCTTTTAGAAACCTGTTGTTCAGTCTCCATGTGTTTGCATATGTCCTAGAAAGTCTTGAGTTGTTGATTTCCAGCTTCATTCTATTGTGGTCAGAGAAGATGCATGATATGATTTTGATTCTTTTGAATTTGCTGAGACTTGCTTTATGACCTAGCATGTGGTCTATTCTAGAGAAAGTTCCATGCACCATGAGAAGAATTTGTATTCTGCAACTGTAGGATGAAAAGTTTTGTAGATATACGTTAGGTCCATTTGGTCTATAGCATTGATGTACTTTTCAGCATTTTTGCTGAAGTTACTGATTTGTTAATCTTTGAAGCTGTCACTATTAATTCATGTTTTTTTAAAGATTTTATTTATTTACTTGAGAGAGAGAGTTATAGACAGTGAGAGGGAGAGGCAGAAAGGTCTTCCTTCTGTTGGTTCACTCCCCAAATGGTCGCAATGGATGGAGCTATGCTGATCCAAAGCCGGGAGCCTGGTGCCTCTTCCTGGCCTCCCACGTGGGTACAAGGGCACAAGCACTTGAGCCATCCTCTACCACTTTCCCAGACCATAGCAGAGAGCTGGATTGGAAGAGGAGCAGCTGAGACTAGAACCAGTGCCCATATGTGATGCCAGTGCCACATGCGGAGGATTAACCTACTGTGCCACGTGCTGGCCCCATGTCACTATTAATTCTAACAGAAGTAATTTTATTTCTGTTCATGTGTGATCCAAAGTTTATTTTATTCATTGGTGAGGCGCTTAACAGATGAAAATGCTGGACCGTCGTTAAGGGATAAGTGCTATAGGATTAAACCATAGAATATTTAGAGTTTAAGGAAATACACATCTTTTCTGTTGAAGTCAGATAGTGTTAGTAGGAGCAGTTACTGGCAAAGGAGCAGCTGCCAGGAGTTCACTGGGTCAGTGATGTGTTGAGAGTCATTGTGCTGATCCAATATGGAGCCAGAGGAGAATATAACAAAAATCCTGTCCTAAGCATATAAATTAAAAATCAGAGGTAACCAAGAGTTGCTAAGAGAGACTAATTTTGGACAAAAAAGCTAATTTTATAGTTTGGATGAAAACTTACTAAACCATGTTTAAAATATTTAAATACATGTTGAATGATTAGCAAGACATAGTCTGTAAATATGAGTGTCAGGAGTTATTGTAGGATGATATCAGAATTGTATTTAAAGAATTGGATCTAACTTTAAGAGAAATGCATACATATTTTCATTTTTTAAGCTGACATTAATAAATATTACAAAGTTTTCATTAATAAAAGTACAGCTTTTACTGCAGATTCATATTGGACCAACCTTTTAATAAAAAATAGTTGATGAAATATGTATAAATTTGTGAGAGACTGAATAGATAAATGGACCAGGCTTTAAAAAAAATAGAGCTCTTACCTATATCCACTGTGGCAACCAATCCTGAAAGCCAGACTATAACCTGAGTCACCATCAAATGTCAAATGGTCAGAACCTGATGGATAAGTGCCAGCTTTCCTAATTTTTGCCCTGCTTTTCACCTAGGACTAACCAGAGAACACAAAATACGTGCAGCCAGTCACAGAGAGTGCCTCACTTCTACTGAACCAGCCTTCAGCTTGCCCAGCCAGCAACCTCCATTCAAGGTATAAAGGAAGCCTTTGCCTTTGCCCACTTAAAAGCTTTTATATTTCCCTAACAGCCAAATGCAAATAATGGTGGCTGATTCCCTTATAGCAATCTCTGAATAGCCTTTTCCTGTTCTCTTTTGGGTGGTCTTCATTTATTTCCACACCTGGAAATATGAATATATGAGGTATTGAAAGTTATAAAATCTAAGCAATCTCACTTAAGATTTTTAAATAACAATTTCAGGGTGTAAATTACTCAAAGTTAAATAACCTCATAGCATTCAGTAAAAATTCGGAGAATTTTGGTTAGATATTGAGAAGCAGTCAATTCTAATTTAGAAGCTAGCTTTCCAACCATTTCTATATTTTGAAATATAGATTTTCACATTCATACTTCAAAAAGTATTTGAGATCAGCTGAAAATTATTTTAATATATAATTCATCATGATCCTTTGAGTCATTAACCTAGGATCATACCTGATAATTTAAAATTTTATCCAGAAAAGATTTTGACTTTCAAAATGTTGGTAAGGAATACCCAATATTTAGATAAGAAATTCAATTATCTTTCACAGAAGCCAAAGTGATTAGAGTTCAGAGAGCTAGAGGCACCATGCTGTTTCATTTTAATGTATAGCTGAGCCAATTCAATTTTTAAGTACATATTTTCTAGAAAATAGATGTGTCTTGAGAGTCAAAAATATGACTATATTCATATTTATTATTTTTAAATAAATTACACAGATAACTAATATATTACCTTTGTTAACTAATAGAAGCCCTTACCATTATAGAAGCATCCCTGGAATTTTCTCCTGATCTATTATTTAGCTATGTTCATATTAACTATAGCAGTCAATGCAATAAGAACTTTTTTGAATCCTTAAAGAAGGAGCAAAGTGAAAACAATACCCAGTAAGCATGTTTTAATCAGGAAATCCAGAAATTCACTAGTGGCTCTCATTCTTTCCCAGTAATAGTGAACACAAATGATTATATGGATTGGTAAAAGCTATGTGGATATCCAAAACCAGTCTGTGGTCTGACCTTGAGAATAAATTATAAATTTTAATGGGTTTGATTAGTTGCTGGTCAATCTTTATGTTAATTTTATTGAATGCAGGGATAAGTCAAATTTCTTGTGTTTTATATACATAAATAATTGGCTGATAAAATTCTTTGTTTTTGTCTAATAAAGGAAAATAGTGAATAAAATATAAACAGTGATAGAAAACATAGGAAATGCACATGCATACACACAATGGATTCATATTCATGTTTACTTAACTGCAAAATTTTCCAAAAAGTATGTTTTGCCACCAGTACAGTAAGCCTATTTTCCTCAGGCCTTCCTTTAGTAGCATGTGACTTAGGTCTGAGAATTAGTACTTGCTTCTCCAAAGTTCTCTACTCTGACTTTAGCATCACTATACCCTTGGGTGCACAAAGTTCAAGCCCAAGGAAACTGGTATCTGTACAGCATACCAAACTATAATCTGAATTTTTTTCACAGATTTTATTTTAAAGCTATATGAATTTGTTATTTAGATGTCACTTTGTTTTTTAAAAATTAATTATCCATTCACTGATTGGCTGGTTTATAATAGGGAGATATTTTTTATTCTCATAGATGTGCTGAATGAACTAATTATAAAAAGTTACGCATTTTTGTATGCAGGAACCAAGAAAATGCTAATAAAACTAATCAACATCAAAAATGTACATTATTAGTTGAATAGAGAGTTGAATGGTAATTCAACTCTGCATAGTATTAATTGTTCACAGAGAATAATACAAATCCTAGATTAATATTTTATTGATTTGTGAAAAAAGTAAAGGTAATTATGCTATCTGCTTATAAAGACAACATTACTTCTGTTTGGTTTTTTTGATCACATACTTGAATTAATCAGAAAATGACTAATTATGTGGTAAACAATTAGCAAAGTGTTACTCAAAAATATCTGAAGTAGAGTTGTGAGTTTTGACTTTGGGACTAACAATGAAGACAAGTTGATTTTGTCAGTGATTCATATATAGAGTTCATAGAGGAAAGCATCCTAATAAAAATATTGTTGCACAGTTAACAAATAAAACATGGCATCAAGCCAAGAGAATGAAGAAAATTGAAATCTCACTTTAGATAAGTCTAATTAATTTTTGTTGACTAATTAATTCAACCCTTTCATTTCTAGTCTAAGCTTTTCTTACTTGATATTAGAACATATAATAGTCTACAGCCATACCACCCTGAATGCGCCCGATCTCATCTAGAACATATAATAAATTAAGTTTCAGTAATATATTTTGAAAGATATATTGCCAAAGTAAAGGTTATCACCTGATTAAATTTTTAATTAATTAGAGAGAAGTTCAGTAGAGGTGTATCAGGAGAAAAAAAAATTCATGGTGAATATTTTTGGAAGTGCTACAATTTGTTTTGCCATGACACTGATTAAAATAAATTTGTAAGGCGATATGGAAATGCTTTTTAAGAACTAGAATTTTGAATTATCAAAAACATTATAGTTAACTTATTCTGTAAAATTTTTTTATTGTAGATAAAAGTAGTTACATAGGGAAAGTATTAGAGACATATGATTTCATGGTCTATCAGTTCCTGGGTTTGGGTTCCTGTTCCACAACCTATAATACTGAACTAACATATATGTAAGGTACATCTCACAATAAATCAAACAGATAAATAATAAATGATACTTATTATTGAATTTAAAAATTTATACCTTCATCATTCATCTTTAGCTGATTTTAAAAAATTGTCTTTGACTTAACATCTGTCCTTTCATTTTAAAATTTAAATTTTATTTGATGGCTGACATTGTGGCATAAGAGGTAAAGCTATTGCCTGTGACTCTGTAGTCTCATATGGGTGTTGATTTGTGTCCTTGCTGTTCCACTTCTGATCCAACAGAAGATGACCCAAGTGTTTGGGTCCCTATCATCTATGCAGGAGACTTGTATAAAGTTCCTGCTCCTGGCTTCAGCCTGGAGCAGCTCTGGCTTTTGTGACCTCTGGGGAGTAAACCAGTGTCTGGAAGATTTCTCTCTCTCTCTCTCCCCCTTTCTCCCTCTGCTTCTATAACTCTGAATTTCAAATAAATAAATAAATATTTTTTTTTAATTTTTAAAGTAAATCTGAAGATCTTCATGAATTTTAGTGTACCTATGGATTATTGGAAACTTTGTTTTACTCTGTTTATAAATTAGGAAACTACTGTGGAGTAGATGTCAGTTATATGTTCTTATAAGACGGGGTAAATAGCCAGATATTCTTGATTTAAGGGTAATTTACAGTTCATGGAAGATGGAATTAAAAGATAAGCTTATTTGGGTGTAAGATGTTTTTAAATCCATGCTTAGTTTTTTCAAAATATGCATTTTCTTTGACCATTTTGAAGACCTTTCATAGGCATGGATTTTAATCTTTTTTGGGGGGCACCAATATAAACTTGTCTTTTAATTCCATTTTCCTTCAGACTTTGTGAAGTACCTTCAGAGTTTCCTGAGTGATATCAACATCAAGATTGGATATTTATAAACACATTTGCCTTAAGTTTCTTGCCCCCAATGAACTCCATTAACTTCCATCTATATTCCATTTTGACTATTCAGCTCCTTTGATTACCTATTAGAATTGCCATCGTTGAGAAAGACTATGCTTCCAAAATTGTTCGTAACGTGGAGTCTTATTTTGCTAGTACTTTGACTATTGTTTCCTTAGTTGATCTCATGGATATTCCTAAGGTTTTAATCATAACTATTACTTGTTTGTTTCTTTTAATTTTGGGGCCCTTTCTGTCTTTAATTTCTTCTCAGTTTAAAATATATAACATGATCACTGGTAGTCAAGACTGTTTGATTGCAATCAATAGAAAAATAAGGGCAAATAACTGAAACTATTGGCAGTGCAAGGGTTTAGCTGGCTCTCATGGAACAATGAAAATAGATGGTTCATTCAGTAAATGTTACTGAATTGGTTAACCAGAGGGAAAAAGAAATGAAAATATTTGATTTTGACATATACAAAAATAAAGATGTGCTTAGAAAATCCAACCTTTAACTCTAGAAAGAATTATAGGAGAACCTTTCCATGAGTCTAAAATTGAATTAGAAAATAATTTCTTAAACAAGTGCTGAATATTTAATATATTTTACAACATTGAATTATATCTATATTTGTCTATAACTATGTATCTATAATACCAAATGACCAAAAATTAAAAGCAAGCTATAGATTTAACATTCATCATGCATATAACTAACAAAAAGATTGGTAAGCAGAATATACAAACAACTTCTCTAGTCAGTAAGAGAAAACATACATAGGAAACTGCCTGAAGAATACTTTATCAATTAGACAGAAAGGATGCTGATACTACCACAGTTTTAACTTTTTCTTTATTTGACAGGTAGAGATATAGACAGTGAGAGAGAGACAGAGAGAAAGGTCTTCCTTCTGTTGGTTCACTCCCTAAATGGCCGCTATGGCCGGTGCTGCACTGATCCGAAACCAGGAGCCAGGTGCTTCTTCCTGGTCTCCCTTGTGGGTGCAGGATCCCAAGCACTTGGGCAATCCAACCACTGCCTTCCCGGGCCACAGCAGAGAGCTGGCCTGGAAGAGGAGCAACCGGGACTAGAACCCCACGCCCATATGGGATGCCAGTCCTGTAGGTGGAGGATTAACCAAGTGAGCTACGGCACCAGTCCCTGCTGTGGTGCCGGCCCCCACAGTTTTAACCTTGCGCTGGATATTTAGCCAATTAGATAAACTGATCTAATCTGTTAGTTTATTACTAATCTGTATAACCAATATCTTGCCTATCTATAAAACCCAGAAAATTAACTAAAATTATAAATAAATATCAATAACTCAGAAATATTATGATATTCCTAAAATATATTTCCCACACATAAGAAACTACCAGTCAAAACACATAACAAATAAAGATCCATTTTAGTGGCAGCTTAAAAAGCATATTTATCTAAAGATATGTTAACAATTTATATAAAATAAGTACAACATTTTACTGTGAGATATAAGTGAAGAGATTGAGTAAATTATGAGATATTCAATGATTCAGAAAAAAATTAAATATTGTGAAGATATAATTTCCTATGATCAACTTATTTACAGTTTTTGTGGGCTATAATTAAAGTCAACTTTTTTTTTAGAAAATGGATAATAATTTGAAAGTACATCTTACTGAATTCTAAAATGAAGGCAATATGTTTGAAATAGCACAGTGAGAATCTAGAATCTCTAGATCTTTTTTTATTCTTGATTTTTCAATCAGATTCTATTTCTTTTTTATTTAATTTTTTTGTGATTTTTGTTTTCTTTTTTTTTAAACTTTTATTTAATGAATATAAATTTCCAAAGTACAGCTTATGGATTAAAATGCCTTCTCCCCCATAACGTCCTTCCCACCCGCAACCCTCCCCTTTCCCACTCCCTCTCCCCTTCCATTCACATCAAGATTCATTTTCGTTTCTCTTTATATACAGAAGATCAGTTTGGTATACATTAAGTAAAGATTTCAACTGTTTGCTCCCACACAGAAACATAAAGTGAAAAATACTGTTTCAGTACTAGTTATAGCATTAAATCTCAATGTACAGCACACTAAGGATAAAGATCCTACATGAGGAGTAAGTGCACAGTGACTCCTGTTGTGGACTTAACAAATTGACACTCTTGTTTATGGCCTCAGTAATCACCCTAGGCTCTTGTCATGAGCTGCCAAGGCTATGGAAGCCCCCTGAGTTCACTGACTCTGATCATATTTAGACAAGGCCATGGTCAAAGTGGAAGTTCTTTCCTCCCTTCAGAGAAAGGTACCTCCTTCTTTGATGACCCGTTCTTTCCACTGGGATCTCACTCGTGGAGATCTTTTATTTAGGTTTGTTTGGTTTTGTTGTTGTTGTTGTTGTTGTTGTTGTTGTTGTTTTTTTTTGCCAGAGTGTCTTGGCTTTCCATGCCTGAAATACTCTCATGGGCTTTTCAGCCAGATCCGCATGCCTTAAGGGCTGATTCTGAGGCCAGAGTGCTGTTTAGGACATCTGCCATTCTATGGGTCTGCTGTGTATCTCACTTCCCATGTTGGATCATTCTCTCCCTTTTTGATTCTATCGGTTAGTATTTGCAGACACTAGTCTTGTTTATGTGATCCCTTTGGCTCTTAGTCTTATCATTATGATCAATTGTGAACAGAAATTGATCACTGGGACTAGTGAGATGGTATTGGTACATGCCACCTTGGTGGGATTGAATTGGAATCCCCTGGTATGTTTCTAACTCTACCGTTTGAGGTAAGTCAGCTTGAACATGTCCTGAATTGCACATCTCTTCCCTCTCTTATTCCCACTCTTATATTTAACAGCAATCACTTTTCAGTTAAGTTTCAGCACTTAAGAAGAATTGTGTATTGATTACAGTATTCAACCAAAAGTATTAAGTAGAACAAACAAAAAAAATACTAAGAGGGATAACATATCAAGTTGCTCATCAACAGTCAGGGTGAGGGCTGATCAAGTCACCATTTCTCATAGTGTGCATTTCACTTTAACAGGTTTCCTTTTTGGTGCTCAGATAGTTGTCACCTATCAAGGAGAACAAGTGGTATTTGTCCCTTTGGGATTGGCTTATTTCACTCAGCATAATGTTTTCCAAATTCCTAACGGGGATCACTTTTCAGTTAAAATTTAAACCCCTAAGAATAATTGTGTGTTAATTACAGAGTTCAACCAATGGTACTAGAACAAAAAAAAAAAATACTAAAATGGATAAAGTATTACATTGTACATCAACCATCAGGACAAGAGCTGATCAAGTAACTGTTTCTCATAGTGTCCATTTCACTTCAACAAGTTTCCCCTTTGGTGCTCAGTTAGTTGAATCTCTAGATCTTAACAATAGCCCCTGTCAGGGCGCCAGATTCTGTCCCGGTTGCTCCTCTTCCAGGCCAGCTCTCTGCTGTGTCAGGGAGTGCAGTGGAGGACGGCCCAAGTCCTTGGGCCCTGCGCCCGCATGGGAGACCAGGAGAAGCACCTGGCTCCTTGCTTAGGAGTAGCGTGGTGCACTGGCTGCAGCAGCCATTGGGGGGTGAACCAGCGGAAAAGGAAGACCTTTCTCTCTGTCTCTCTCTCTCACTGTCCATTCTGCCTGTCAAAAAAAAAAAAAATGCTATAGGGGCCGGCACTGTGATATAGCAGGTAGAGCCATTACCTGCAGTGCTGGCATCCCATATGGGTGCCAGTTCAATTCCCAGCTGCTTGACTTCTGATCCAGCTCTCTGCTATGGCCTGGAAAAACAGTAGAAGATGACCCAAGTCCTTGGGCCCTGGAAGAAGTTCCTGGCTCCTGGCTTCAGATTGGTGTAGCTCATGCTGTTTTTGAACTAATTGTTATTATTAGTTTATTATATAAACTAATAGCATATTATATTATTATAATTTTAATTGTTATATTCATAATTATATTTATTTATATATTTATTCATAATTATATTATTATTCATAGCCCTTATCTATACTCCTGAGGAACAGTGGTTTATCTAATCACTATTTGTTGAATTCTTTAGTGGTGTACTAAGCCTGTGATTATAAAGTAAATTGAAAGCATGTAATTGCAAAAATCATAAGAAAAATAAGAAAGAAGATAAGAGGGTGTCTGAAAGTGAAAAAGGGAGAAAGGGTAGCGTGAGAAGTATCATTGTGTTCTTAAAACTATATATTTGAAATACGTGAAATTTGTTTCCTTTATAGAACTAAAGGAAAAAGTGAAATATATACTTATTTTTGATGATTAGATTGGAGAGCATTTAGCTTTTCTTTATGGCTACTTGTATTTTAAAATATTATAATTGTTATTTTTATAATGTGGAAAAAGTCTAGACTCCTTACATCCTTTTGTAACTTTTGCTTATTTCTTTTGTCTCTAAAGGAATGCTTATTCCTTTTATCAAAAAAGTGATGGTACAATGTATCATTTTTAAGAAGGTAAAATATGTTAGATATCATATACAATATTCCTTTAATTATCTAATATTACTTTGAAAAAATATTTCTCCTTGCATCTATTTATACCTATAGGTGATTGATTACATACTTTTTTTGGTGGGGGTGTCTTTTTGAACAGTGGTAATCATGCAAAAATATATGTACCTTGGACTTTAAAACAATGTTTCTATTATTTACAGGCAGAGAGAGAAATAGACTGAGAGATATATCCCACTGACTGGTTATTTTTTTTTAAAGATTTGTTTATTTATTTGAAAGTCAGAGTTACACAGAGAGAGGAGAGGCAGAGAGAGAGAGGGGGGCAGAGAGAGAGAGAGAGAGAGAGGTCTTCTATTCGATGGTTCACTTCCCAATTGGCTGCAAAGACCAGAGCTGCACCGATCTGAAGCCAGGAGCCAGGAGCTTCTTCCGGGTCTCCCACGCAGGTACAGGGGCAAAAGCACTTGGACTATCTCCTATTGCTTTCCCAGGCCATAGCAGAGAGCTGGATCGGAAGTGGAGTAGCTGGGTCTAGAACAGGCACCCATATGAGGTGCTGGCGTTCCAGGCCAGGGTGTTAACCTGCTGCACCACCGAAGCAGCCCCCTATTGACTGATTATTCCCAAATACCTGCAATAGCTAGTACTGCACCAGGCCCAAGCCAGGAACCGGGAGCCTGGAACTTAATCTGTGTCTCCTATGTATGTGACAGGGACCTTAGTACTTGAGCCATGAACTGCTACCTTCCAGGTAATACATTAGCAGATAGTTGGAATCGGAGCAGAGATAAGACTTGAACCCAGGCCCTCTGGTATGGAATGTGGGCATTCCAAGAAGTGTCTTAAATGCTAAGTCTTGCCTCTAGACTTTTTATTTTTACTTTTTAGCTTACTATCAATTTTGTATGTCACAGTAGGAAGCAAAGGTAGGGAACTGCTTAAAAACAAACAACAAAAACAAACCTTATCCAACCATGTTACAGGTGTAAAATGAACCCAAAGTGCCATAATGCTGGTCAACTGATTTACATGGAGAACTTCTCCAGAATAAAGTTGATCCACATTATAGCAAGTAAGTCAAACCTGCAGGAAAAGGGTGATTAGAACATTTCTTCAGACCTTGCTAGCAATATCATTGTAGATTTAATCTATTTTGAAAAAGAAAAGCTAGGCCCCTTTCCGAGGATTTCCTAATAGACACTATAGAGTTATTCAAGCTCTTTGTAAAGTTGATGGTGTAAACAAAAAAGGAAATTTAGTGCTGATAACTAGGGACGAAACGTGAGGGTAATAGAATCCTATAGTTAGACAACTTAGTTCCACGCATATTAGTTATAAAGTGTTTCAACTATTATACGCACCACACAATCTTAAGATTGGAAAAGACCATAATGGATTATCTAGGCAGATCAACTAGTTGATGTTCTAAACTTTCTTATAACATCCCTAACATTTTATAACATCCCTAACAAGCTCAGCCCAACAGTTGCTAGAACTCCTACTGTGAAAGGACATATAATTATTACCTTCTAAGACTGCTTACTATCTACTCCATTTATCCAGTCTATTGACAGGTTTGATTTTGAATGCTCTCTTCTGTGTTTATCTCTTTACGACTTATATGTAGTATTCTGGGCTTGATCTATTAGAACCATAACAAAAAATGTTGACTATACCTTCCATGACAGGGTAGCCTGTAATATATTTAAGGAATCACATCTTTGAAATTTATATTAGTTCTCAATTTGGGCTAAGTCTTTTGTGCTATATGAGAGATTAAGCTTCAGGGCAAAGCTGGCAGTATTTGCCTGTAGTAACACCATCTTAGGGTTTCCACACTGGTGCTGGTGATTCTTGATCCCAATGACTTGTCCTGGTGATTGCTATTGCCCTGCTTGAGGGGCAACATTTTTGCCATTTACTTATCAGCATCTCCATCCTGACACTCACTGAACTGTCGATACCATAACATACCTCTGATTTTTTATATGCATGTTTGTATTTCCTTTCTAAATTGAAAGTTCTCAAGAGGAAAACTATATAGTTTTTGTATCATCAACAATTATCCTCACCATTCAGTAATTAATACAAATATTTATTACATACTTACTGTGCAATAGCATATGTTCTAAGCCTTTACATGTATTAACATTTTAAAATAAGCTTACTAAGTAGGCATTATTACTCTCACTTAATGTACAAGTACCCTGAAGCAGAGAGAAGTTAGGAAGCTTTCTCAACACATAGTAAATGTTGGAACCGCTTACTGGGCAGTCTGGTTGCAGTCCTCAGGGTCATATTACTTTGTCAAACTGTCTCCTACAGTTTTAAATAGGAACTTTATTGGCTTGATATGCTTCCCTGGATGAGTTTATTTGTATTTAACTCTCATTTAGATCTACTATCTTTGCCTCAGATCTTTATTTCGAACTGCGAAGTGTGTAACTCTATATAGAAGCACTACTATCATGTCAAACTCAACCTCCTCCAAACTAAGCTCATCATCTTCCACTCAAAACATTGCCTTCTCTTGTGTCCACTCCTTTATCAAATGTAATTATCATATACTGATTTTAAGCTCCCTCAAACACTCCTTCCACTCCTATTCTGAACCACTTCCATTGATTCCAGAGATCTACAAATTTTACTTCTTAATATCTCTAAATAGTGTCCTCTCCATCTTAACTGTGATAGCATTTGTTAAGGTTTTCAGAACCTTAACTTGTACTATTTCAGGTCCAGACTCAGGAAAGTCCTCCTATCAAACATTATTCCCTCCCAATAGATATGCTCTGGAACTTCATAAAACATAAAGGTGATTCTGTGTCCATCAGTTTATAATGATAATCATACTTGCAGTTGACATTTAACCTAGTAGTTAAAACACCACTTTAAATATTCACATCCCATATTAGTGTACCTGGATATAATACCCAGCCATGGATCCTGACTTCAACTTCCTGCTAATGCAGATGCTGGGAGGTAGCGCTGATGGCTGAACTGATTGAGTTCCTGCCACTCATGGCAGACCTGGATTGAATTCTGGGCTCCTGACCTCAGGCCACTCCTGGACATTGGAGAGTGAAAGAGTAGATGAGAGTGTTTTCTCTCTTTCAGATAAACTATAATAAAATAAAAGTACAGATTCTAGCAAGTCAAATAAATCTCTTAATAATCTGGCTTTGTTTTTCCAGTTTTACATATAGTCACATATTCTTTTCTTTTTAATTTCCAAGTCATCCAAGATTTATTTAAGGAAGTATAATTAGTTCTATAATTAGTAAAAGAAGTTTTTTAGTAAACAGTAATAGCACTATTTTCTATTAATGAAAACACTATTTCCTATTTTCTTTTTTAAAAATTTTATTTAAGTTATACAAGTTTCATATATATGGATTTAGGAACATAGTGGAACTTACCCTCCACACTCCCTCCCACCCACATTCCAACACTTCCTCTCCCTCCCTCTTGTATTTTCATTCTTAATTTTTACAATATTGTCAAATATTCTAAAGCAACCTGCTGTTTTGCTTTTTGCTCGGCCTAAGGTTTCCTATTTTTTATGGTGTTTCCTTGACCAACGCTTGTCTATTTTTTTAAGAGTGTTTCAAATGTCATCCACCCTTGGAATTGTTCCATAGATCTGCGTTTACTCTGAGACCTGATTAATTTCCTTACTTACTCAATCTATTCACCTATGCTTTTTGCATTTTAACTATTTTTGCAGCATTGCAATGATTGCTTTCTGCCTTTTCAGTTTGTTTTCCTGATAGTCTGTGAATTCCTTAAGGACAAATATTGGGCTTACTATTGTTAAAGCCCCAATATTTAGCACTGTGTCTGGGAAATAGTGGATTTACAAAAAAAAAAAAAAAATAGAAAAGATAGTTGGTTAAATGTCAATAGTTACTTAACGTCCATTAACAGAAATGAATGAGTTTAAGACCAGAATGGGAAAAGGCTTCACCTTTGTGCTCATTCTCTCTATTTGAGGAGCTGCCAAGAGCATGGTGTTGTGACAGAGGTTCTAAGGTAGCATTTAGGCCAGTGGAAGTGTGTGGCATTTATTACTAATATTTACTATGGACCTGGGAAAGGGCACGGAGGAGTGACATTTGCCCTCTCTAACTCTGCTCAAGCAATATTTTTCATTACGATTTGCCTTGAGATAGGAAATCCTTTAAGATTATAAAGTCTTTAATGCTCTTCTGTGGTTAATTTGTTAAAATAATTAAATCTTTGGAACTTGTTCTAGGAGCTGAGAACCTGCCCTTGTCCTTGAAGTTATAGTACTGTTTCAAAAAGTAGGAAGCATTATGTCATGGTGGTTAAATTCCAGGACTGGAGTGTTGGGGAGTATTAGTTTAAAATCCGAAGTTATTGGCTTGACTGGGCGAATTACTTCTACATGCTTGATATTTTACTCACCTAGAAAATGGGAGTAATAGCACTAATGCCTACTAATATTATAATCCTGTTGTACTTTTACAAAAATACTTCTTCACAAGCATGAAGTGCCAAAGACTTAAACATGGAATGTTATAGGTTGTATACAATTGGTATGTATATCTAAATTACATAAAGTGGGACTTCTGTGCCTGTATACAGTCCAGAAAGTCATTAACTCAGGGTGGAATTAAGAATTCCAAGCAGACAAGTTTACAAAGGGAAATTTGTGATGTAGGCGGATAATAAGTGTCACAATTGTGTTATTCTGAAGGTGAGGCATTGTTTTGGTACTATGGACATCTGCTCAAATAATGTACATTAAAAAATAGTATAGCATTTGGCATGATAGTAAACATGCTAAGAGTATTATAATCTTCACAAAAACTAAATAGAGAAGGTAGATTTATTTGATATTGAGCCATATGTTAGCAAATGCACAGTCAGTGCTTTTTATTTATTAAACACTCTGTATGTGACAGATATTGATTCTAACTTCAATACCAACTAGATCATATCTTGCCCCAGTAATCCTTGTGGGACCATCTGCTACTTCCAACATAGGTGAATAGCCAGTAATAATAGTGTTCTTTTCAAATTGTGTATAAAGACATGTGTTATTAAGAAGAGCTAATAATTGGGATGCTTTTCCAAAAATGGCCTTTGGGATATGAACTAGTTGATATGGAAATTTCATCCTGTGATTACTACCAGCAAGGATATGTATGTTTTTCTCATGAAGATCAGCATTTTAAAGGACCATGAAGTTACCAGAAGAAATATATTTCCTATCAAATTATATAAGAGAATAATTTTTTGACTTTTACTTAGGGGAAATGAAATTTGCTTTAGGAAATCTGGACATACCTTTTATAGCTGAATTTCTAAATAACTGGGAGTTAAACTTGATGGAAGTCAGCTTTAGGAAAAGCTAAACAGTTGATTATGCAGAGGCTGGGTCCGTGATGCTTCATGACAGGAGTGTTTAAAGCAGCCTTTTCAAAGTAATAATGGAGTGTGTTTAGCAGCTCTTTTATTTCATTTTAGCATTGTTAAAAGAATATTAAAGTAAAACCATGGAAATGAGACTCATCCATGTAAGCACATTTAAGTAGGGATTACACAGAGATGAGTTATCTAAAAGTATCTCCACTTCTGAGCATTTGAATGTGGTTCTTAGTCATTTATCCCAAGTTAAATTTGATTGAATTGGGATCAGGCTTTTATCTTTTATTTTCAATAACAAAACTTATACCCAGCAATATGACAGCTAAAGCAGCACTGGAAATTAAGCATTTTGTTCAGGAGAAGGAAAGTCTAATAAGTGTCTTGGTTAAGTTTGTTTGTTTTTCTAAGTAACCAGAGAGCTTAGTTTCATTTTAGCATTTGATGATTTTAGGACTGCTGGGTCATGCAGCTGAATGTGCTGTGGTGGCTAATTTAAACTTCTAAGGGAGTTTAAAGCAGCATGTATTTTTCATCACAAATAGGTTAAAAGGTTTCTAAAATATTCTATACTTATTCACAGGCATCTGGAATCCAGGACGATTTCATATCTGCCAAGACTTCAACAAATATCTTTCCCAATTTGGCCCTGTAAAGGACAGCACTAGAAATTCTTTATGCTCTTCCTACCTAGAAATAGACTGCAAATTTCATGGCAACTTTAGCTGTGAACTCTTCATCTCATGGCTCTACATCTTCATTTTTGTATGCATTGCTGTTCTTCTATTTGTGTGTCCAAGGAATACTAAATTCATGGTATACTGTGAATGAGAGGGGTCTTTGTAGCTCCTGTTATACTTGGACTACTTTCAGAGTATAAAAGTTTCTGACCACAAATAGCATAAATGTTGTTTTTACTACATTCAGTCCTCCATATAAGCCATAGTAGATTTATTTTTCAAAAAAACAACCACTATATGCTGGCCTTACCTTATATGCCTTGTATGAATATGCATCCTATAAATTTATTGTCTAGTCAATGCATTGTAATGTTACAGTTATTCCGTTCTTATTCAAAATGAGTGTGGCTTTACAAATACAGGCATAAAAAAGAGAAAAAGATGTCAAAATAGAGCAATTCTTCTTATAGTCACAAGGCATTGCTGTTTCCCAATGTCTTCTATGAAGTCTGCAGCCTCAGACCTACTGTGGATAAACAATGACAAGTTATAAAAACCACACCAATGAGTTAAAGTGGTCAATGTCAAACAAATTCTGTCTCACCAGGTATTTCTTCCCATTTATAATACTCTTTTTAAAGTAAAAAAAGGGTGCACAAATTCAGATGTGTATAAAATAGGGATTGTACTTCAAACTGAATGCACACAATATGTCAAAAAACAAAGCTAAGTTTTGAGTAATAAAATCTACCATATGATTGATATCTTGCATTAAAATGTGAGTTGAAGAAAGCAATTTTGTTTATGGGAAAGTCTTGGCTTTCTACATTTTTCATGTCACATAAAGATGGAAATCTTACCTTATGGTTGTGCATTATAGTTATATTTCAGCTTCTGTAAGTGTAATAGGACATGCATTTGTTTTAAAATAAGAACCGTTTCCTTCTGATAAAAATGATCTCATTTAGTACAGTTGTTTTTCACCAATTCATATCACATTCTCCTTTATTTTCATTCCCATGTTAACTCTTTTGTGATCCTTTATTTCATCATCATTTGATACTAAAATACATTTTTGAAGAATTTTTAGGCTTTCCAAACTGCTGTTTGTCATCACTCTATAGTATAAACAATGAGTCAGAAGTATACAGAATTGATTTGACATTTAAGAATGTTGAGAATTGAAGAAAACTGGGTCAACATGTTCTCATTTTTCTGTGTAGGAGAGAAATGAATAATGATATTCAAAATCTTATTACATTTTTTGGAGTATTTTACTTACTAATTTTATGTATTAAGTATATTTGAAGTAAAACTTTCTAAAAATGTACAGTATTTTATATTTTATGTAATGATAATGAGATATATACCTATTCCTCATCTATCCCTGGTAATTATGACTAATATGGTTATTATTTTGATTTTTGTGTTTCCCATACCAGCAAAAACAACAAAGCTTAAAGAGAGTAAATGATCACCCCCAAAGCTGATCAACTAACAGACTCAAGTCTTTTGATATAGTAGAATTCTAAATGATTTCAGATTACCTACCTTCTTATTATAAATAAATAGGTAAAATAACCTTCCTTCCATGTAACCTGTTTTGGTTAAATTAGAGGTAAATTTAACATAATCAAAGAAGTTTTTGCTTTGCAACTCAAATGAGAAAGAATTGGTATCAAAAGGGATAAAAAGGGTATCAAAGAGGAATATTCTATTACATCTGAATAAATATATTTTCAATATGCAGGTGATTAATGTTTAAAAAATATTGAGCAAAAATGGAATATCAGTGCTATAATTATTCTGGGAAGAATTTGTAAAAGTTGAGCCATGTTTTCTCTCTTTGGACTATATTTTTATACCCTGCAAAAGTTTCTTAGGAGAGGAAACTTAGCTAAATCTGATCCATCTCAGTGTTATTTAGGAATGCATTTCTTTTCTGGTATCTCAACTTTCTTATGACTACCTTTCTTATTGCTTGTAATTATAGGCTAGCTTTCAAATCATTCCCAGTGATTCTTATCTCCTGGTATTCATACTCTCTTGTAATTCCTTCCTCTTATCTATGAGCTGCCTCTTGTGACTAGCTTCTAATGAACGGAATAGTGCAAAAGTGATGGCAAGTCACTATTTGATAACATTATAAAAGACTGTGACTTCTAGCTCTCCTTCTTTCTTACTTGCTTCTCTGTCTTTGGCTGACTGATAAAACTAGCTGCCATGCTGTGAGTTGTTCTGTGGAGAGACCCAAGTGGCCACTCCAATAACCACCATGCAAGTTTGAAAGCAGGGTCTGGAACGTGTTACCCTGAGATGACTACTGTTTCAGTGGCCACTTTGATTATAGCATTGTGACCACCTCTGATCTGGAAGACTCATAATTGTGAAATGATGAATATGTCTCATTTTAAGCAACTATGTTCTGTGCTAACTTATTACACAATAATTGATAACTGCTATACTCTTGTATTTCCATTCTTATCTGAGGGTATTTGCTATTTTTTTAAATTTATTTATTTTATTTGAAAGGCAGAGTTACAAAGGAGGGATGAGGGGGAAGAGATATTCTATCCTCTGGTTCACTCTCCAAATGGATGCAATGATTGGAGCTGGGCCAGGCCCAAGCCAGAGGCAGGGAGCTTCATCTGTGTCTCCCATGTGGATGCAGGGGTCCAGGAACTTGGGCTCTCTTTTGTCGCTTTCCCAGGTGCATTAACAGAGAGGTGGATTGGAACTAGAGCAGCTGAGATTGAACCAGTGCCATTATAGGATGCCAGCATTATAGGAGGCAAATTAACCTGCTATGACTTAATGCTTGCCCCAAGTTTTTGCCATTTTTCTTGCCTTCCTGGAATGCTGGCCTCTAATCTTAATTTGATTCCGTGTTTCAGTCAAGCTTCAGGCAACATGTTACCTCCCTAGGGAGAAGTTGTTTGGCCACTTTTTTTTTTTAATTTATTTGAAAAAGTGCCAGAGAGACAGAGACAGAGAGAGAGAGAGAAAGAGAACTATTTCATCCATAGTTTGCTCCTTAAATGCCTATAATAGCCAGGGATAGATCAGACCAAAGTTAGGAGCCAAGAACTCTTTCCTGCCATGTGGATGGCAGGAAGTCAAGTATCCGGACCATCATCATCTGCCTTTCGGACTCACTAGAAGGAACCTGGGTTGAAAGTGTGTGGAGGAGCCTGAGCTCTGGTGTAGCAGGTAAAGCTGCCGCCTGCAGTACCAGCATCCCAAATGGGCACCGGTTCGAGTCCCGGCTGGTCCATTTCCAATCCAGCTCTCAGCTATGGCCTGGGAAAGCAGTGGAAGATGGCCCAAGTCCTTGGGCCCCTGCATTCACGTGGGAAGACTCGGAGGAAGCTCCTGGCTCCTGGCTTTGGATTAGTGCAGCTCTGGCCGTTGCAGCCCTTTGGGGAGTGAACCAGCGGATGGAAGACCTATCTCTCTCTCTCTCTCTCTCTCTCTCTCTCTCTCTCTCTCTCTGTCTCTCCTTCTCTCTTTGTGTAACTTTGACTTTCAAACAAATAAATAAATCTTAAAATAAATAAATAAATAAAATTAAAAAAAGAAAGTGTGTGGAGTAGCCTGGATTTGAACTGGCACTTTTATATTGGATGTCCCAAGTAACAACTTAAACAGCTGTGCAAAAACACCCAGTTCTTGAGCACATTTCTTTAGTAGCACCCTCTTAGAGATTCTGTCACATCATGCTGTAGTGTCTTCATAAAAGTTCTTATCATTGTTTGAAACGACTCGATGTAATTGTTTATTATGTGCTCCTCATAAGAGTTAGGATCTTGTCTTTCTTGTTCACCTTTATTTGCCAGTGCCTAGAAGTGTTCCTATTGCATAATCACTGGTTCTTAGTGATTATTATTTAAGCAGATGAACATATGATTTTACTTAGAGTCTTTAGGTCTTTGTTATAATCCCTCCTTAAAATAGAGAAATGGCTTAGGGCAAAAGTATCTGCTTTTTTTCTTTATCTCTACCTACAGAAGGATTATTTCTCAAATATTTTTAACTTGCTGCTAATCTTCTTTCTCACAGATGTTTCACTATTCTTTATATACAAAGGTCTTCAAGAACTATATTCTCATAAT
Organism: Oryctolagus cuniculus; assembly: GCF_964237555.1. Taxonomy (NCBI): domain Eukaryota; kingdom Metazoa; phylum Chordata; class Mammalia; order Lagomorpha; family Leporidae; genus Oryctolagus; species Oryctolagus cuniculus. Next base: position 31,692,468 of record NC_091443.1, read on the forward strand.
TTTCATTTTGCATAAAATTAGATGAAAGCAAAATGTTGATTCTTTAACATATATTGCATTTTTAAATTTGCTTTCCTCTGTGTTCTGAGTTCACCAGAATTGTGAGACAAAAACATTTATCTGTAATATTCAAGTTATTTTATGTTCTATGTTGTTTCCTTATGTAAGATGTTTTCTTTTTGAGTACAGTTCTGAAAATGAAAATAGGAAAGATCTTATCTCTTTCTTTCTCTCTCTCACTCTTTTTCTCTATTTCTCTCATTATTTGCTTTCTCTAGACTGCTGGTTTCATAAAAGTTGGGGAAATTCTGGATTTTGGACAAAATTTGATTTTTGGCTTATTTTCATTCAGTTCTTAGAGATATTTTTTCTATTGTTCCTGATGTAGAAGTGCATAAAATAAAGAACTTCTCTTGTTCTTGGATTTAGTGTAAAACATCTTAGGTTATATAACTATTGTAGATGAAAAATTGTAGATAATAGTTCAAGTTGAAAAGATTGCAATCTAATTTTGAAGCAAATATAAGTATCAGCAGTGTATGTGTTTGGCCTAAGAGTTAAGATGCCAATTGTGCCAGGAGTTTGATAAGTGAGATATAAATAATCCATACTTGTTTACTAAAGATTTCTACTGATGATGATTGTATCCTCAAAAAAGAAATATCCAGCTGCTAGTGATGTAAAAGCAATTAAAATTTACAGTCTACTATTGTCTTATATAAATTATAGTTAACTACTGAAATTTAAAGTAAGGACATTAGAAATCCCAATCAAGGGGCAGTGTTGTGGCCTAGCGAGTAAAGATGCTGGCTGCAATGATGGCATCCCATGTGGGTGCCAGTGTGTGTCCCTCCATTTCCAATCCAGCTCCCTGCTAGTGGCCTGGGAAAAGCAGCAGAGGAAGGTTCAAGTGCTTGGGCCACTGCACCCATGTAGGAGACCCAGAAGAAGCTCTTGGTTCCTGGCTCCTGGCTCCTGGCTTCAGCCTGGCCTGACTCTGGCAGTTGTGGCCATCTGGGGAATGAACCAGCAGATGGAAGATCTCTCTCCGTCTCTCCCCATTTTGAACTCTTTCAAGTAAATTAATTTAAAAAATCCAAATCAAAAATTTTAAGACATTCATTTCTTTATTCAGTCAATGTACTTTTGACCCATCGAGGGAGAGGGAGAAAGATTGATGGGGAGATACACTTTTACCTTTGTCTCAGGCTTAAAGTCATGTTAGTCATTGTCAGTAGATTAAAGCCTTGAGTCTTGTGGTAAGTGAGGAATCTGAGACCTTGTTTTACAGAGGAAAAAGACAAAGGGAGAAAGTATACTGATATGTATAGGCTGCCTAACATAAGCTGGACATTATAATAGGCATATTATTTTATGCATATGTTCTAGCTCATTTAATATTTACAACAATTTTTAAAGTTACATTTTACCATCCTGAGAGGATTTAATTCTGTCTTCTCCAGTCCTGCAACCCAATCTAATCTGCGTAAAGCCACAGAAATGGTTCTCATAATTTCAATAACAACAAGGCCCTTGAATGACAAGGAGGAAATTCAACTTTCCTTTTTTTAAAAAAACTTTTATTTAATGAATATAAATTTCAAAGTACAGCTTATGGATTACAATGGCTTCCCCCCCATAACGTCCCTCCCACCTGCAACCCTCCCCTTTCCCACTCCCTCTCCCCTTCCATTCACATCAAGATTCATTTTCGTTTCTCTTTATATACAGAAGATCAGTTTAGCATACATTAAGTAAAGATTTCAACAGTTTGCTCCCACACAGAAACATAAAGTGAAAAACACTGTTTGAGTACTAGTTATAGCATTGTCTCAATGTACAGCACACTAAGGACAAAGATCCTACATGAGGAGTAAGCGCACAGTGACTCCTGTTGTTGACTTAACAAATTGACACTCTTGTTGATGGTGTCAGTAATCACCCTAGGCTCTTGTCATGAGCTGCCAAGGCTATGGAAGCCCCCTGAGTTCACTGACTCTGATAATTTTTAGACAAGGCCATGGTCAAAGTAGAAGTTCTTTCCTCCCTTCAGAGAAAGGTACCTCCTTCTTTGTTGACCCGTTCTTTCCACTGGGATCTCACTCATGGAGATCTTTCATTTAGTTTTTTTTTTTTTTTTTTTTTTTTTTTTTTTTTCCCCAGAGTGTCTTGGCTTTCCATGCCTCAAATACTCTCATGGGCTTTTCGGCCAGATCCGCATGCCTTAAGGGCTGATTCTGAGGCCAGAGTGCTGTTTAGGACAAGGAGGAAATTCAACTTTCCTAATCACCTGAACAAAATTTCCAGCATTCTGTGTTTCATTTAATTCACTTGCCATTCTATTCCACTCTTAGTTGATAATTTTATATCTTACTTCAGAGAAAATATAGAAGCCATTAGACATTTCTTACCTTATTATACTCTACCTCTCCTCACCTACTAATCTGCTCTCATCCACCTTTTCTACCCTCTCTCCTCTTTGAATGAGGGGATTATCTGCTTCCATGCTCTGGATTAGGCCTTCTCTTACCTTTTTGGAAATATTAAACTATCAAGCACTCTCTTTTTCTCCTTTATCTTCAATACAAATGTTATTATCAAATGAGCACTTATTATTACTTATTAAACATGCTACATGTGAGTCTTTTAAATATAGAATATTCAAATATGTTTTACATTTTATGCATTATGTTAATTTTATTAATGATATTCCAGATAAATTAATTATTTTCCTTTCTACTGAATCATTTCTGTCTCATATGAGCATACAATAATATAATCCTTTTCTGTCTTTAAACCACCATCTCTTAGCCTGTTTTCACCACCAACTATTGTACTATTTCCATTCTTTCATAGCAAAACTCCTTGGAAAAGTGTTGTGCCTTCCTATTTCTTATTTTTTTCTCTTCCTCTCTCCTATCAAGTAGCTTGTCTCAAGTTCACTAATCAACAATTTTAAATCTAGGGATCATTTCTCAGTTATGATATTTGATATTTCTGTAACATTTTCCATAGGTGAACATTCTCGTCCTTGAGTCACATTCTTGGCTTCTAAGAAGTGATACTTGTGTGTATATGTATGTATATTTATATATATGGAATTTTATATACATATATGGAATTTATATATATATATATATATATGGAATTTTTTTCTAACTCCCTAGTTTCTTTTTTTCTCTTCCACTGTTTCCTTTTCATGTCCCTGATCACTAATGTGAGATTGTGAGTTTGCTCAGGGCTTACTATTTGGGTTCCTATTCTCTTTAAATTCCCTTCTTTGGGATTTTTCATCAAGAATCAGAACTTTAAGTATAAGCTGATAATTCCCAGTTGAATACCTCTGGCCAAAATCTTTTCTCTGTACTCCTGACTCACAAAGCCACCTGCTTACTTTCTCCATCCACTTAGAATGTTGTAGCACTCTGGCCTCAGAATCAGCCCTAAAGGCATTCGGAGCTGGCTGAAAAGCTCATGAGAGTATTTCAGGCATGGAAAGCCAAGACACTCTGGCAAAAGATCTCTGCGAGTGAGATCCCAGTGGAAAGAACAGGCCATCAAAGAAGGAGGTACCTTTCTCTGAAGGGAGGAGAGAACCTCCACTTTGACTATGAGCTTGTCTAAACAAGATAAGAATCAGAGAACTCAGAGGGCTTCCATAGCCTCGGAAACTCATGACTGGAGCATAGGGAGATTACTGATGCCATAGACAGGAGTGTCAATTGGTAAAGTCAACAACAGGAGTCACTGTGCACTTACTCCTCATGTAGGATCTCTATCCTTAATGTGCTGTACATTGAGATTTAATGCTATAACGAGTACTCAAACAATATATTTCACTTTGTGTTTCTATGGGGGTGCAAACTGTTGAAATCCTTACTTAATGCATACTAAACCGATCTTCTGTAAAAAAAAAAAAAAAAAAAAAAAAAGAAATTATCAATTCCCAACTTGACTCTCACTGGGATTAAACATGACAATAGGTCTGCTCTGATTTCATCATCATTTTAAAAAATCATCTATTATTTTTCACTTTATGTTTCTGTGTGGGAGCAAACTGTTGAAATCCATACTTAATGTATACTAAGCTGATCTTCTGTATATTAAGATAATCGAAAATGAATCTTGATGTGAATGGAAGGGGAGAGGGAGTGGGAAAGGGGAGGGTTGTGGGTGGGAGGGACGGTACGGGGGGAAAGCCATTGTAATCCATAAGTCGTACTTTGGAAATTTATATGCATTAAATAAAAGTTTAAAAAAAAAAAAAAAGAATGTTGTATTTACTATTCATAAAAACTTAAACTGAGCTCCTTATGCCCCAACATTCAACCTTGTGCTTCTCACATTGTCCTCTAATTCAGTAAATGGCAAATTCCCTCTTCTAGTTTTTCAGAACAAAATCTTAGCATTGTCTTCAACTCCTCCTTCTGTCTCACACATTACATCTTCGGCTCTACATTAAAAATATGTCCAGTATATGGATGTTATCACGCTTTCTTCCAGTGCCACTTCATTATGATAAAAGTCACAATTACCTTCCATATGAAATCTCTTAGCTGGTTTCTCTCTATAAATATTTAAACTATTATCAACCAATGAGGAATGAGGCAGAGTAAATGTGGTGAAACCCAAGGCAAATAAGTCACAATATTCTAAAAGTTTTTCATTCCATTCTGAGTTCATATTCTCACAATGATCCACAGGTTCCCTGCATTATTTGTTCCCAACACAAATTACATCATCAGCCTTGTGGCTTCTAATTTCTTTCCTACTCATAATGGGCCGTTGATATTTCTTGAAGACACCAGTGTGTTCCACTGAGACTTTTCATTTGGGGTTCCTTCTGCCTGCTGTGATCTTCCCTAGAAGTCTACTTAGCTTGCTCTGTTTAATTTATTGATTGTTGTCTGTCATCCCATTGAAATATAAGTATTGGATAGGTAGATATTGCAACAAGTTATCACTCCTAATTTCAGTATGTTAAAATAGTTTATTTTTTATTTACATAGATCAATTATTTTTATGATAAGGCTATTTTGTTTCACAGGCTGACAAAACAGTTTTCTTTCTTCATTCATAAATCATAAATGTTTTGCCCATGTAACTATATTTTCAACAGTTATCTTGACAAAATAATATCTTAAAAAAAGTAAAAGATATCCCTATGCTGCAATGGGAGAGAGTACCCTGGGTTAAGGAGTACCTTAACATAGCACTTTCCTAGAGCAGTCACCCTTATAAAGGCTTGTCTGAAGCCACTTCTTTATTTGGGAGCTGATCTTGAGAACCAGGAGGAGGAACTGGGGAGACAGCAATAGGAAGGATGAAAAACGAACATAAGAGTGTGTTATCAAAATTCTAATGTCACAGTAGGGACTTCATTTTGTGACAACTCCCTAACAAATCTAGAGAATGCCATCTATGCCTGTCCTTTCAAGGATGGGAGGCAGAAACATTTTAGTTGTTGGGCTCCATCCCTCACTGGTCTAGAAAAACATTCCTTAGAATGTTTACTTCCCTGTTCTGAGTGAAACACCTGTTGAAGCCAGTCAGGCTATCACAGCATTGGAAAGGGTCTTGGGGGAAAAGTGTCACATGAGACAGTATGTCTAGGGTAGGAGGCAGGAGGTATGGAATATCTTAAAGCCCATGTTGAATCCTCTGGAAGAAATGAGAGGTAAGACCTTAAAGATGTTAGCTGGATACCTGTGGCATCTCAGACTGGAAGACTCTGAAATGACAGGACAGATATTTAAAATTACAAATTATACCTATTTTCTGCCTCACCAAAGATTTTAGATGAGAAGTAACTAGGATTTAAAGTAGGATGACCATATTGTACATATATCACAAATCAGAGGGAGAGGAGATTCCATGGATAGCAGCAAGTGAACCTAATCACCACAAAAATAAATAAAAAATACATAAATAAAAAATCAGGCAGGACAGCTTATATCATTTGAAGATTACTGGAGGTCTGAGAGAATGAATTAGCTAGAAATCCTCCCCTATGGTTAGAAGACCCCAAACATGGTAAAGGGAAGGAAGGACAAAAGGAGATACCTCTGATTTGATTGAGTACTTAACCAAAAAGATGATTTTCAGAGTGAATTCATTCATTACTTCAAGAATTTATTTACTACCTCTAAAAGAAACATCAAGAGAAATCAGGAATTATGAATAAATTAAATTATGGGAAGATAAAGGTGTTCACATTGTTTGATAATCTGAATTATACTCTGAAAACTTCATAGAATTAGAATTATTTTACCTCCATCAGCATTGAACTAATTTGGCTACTGTTGCTTGCAACCAAGGAACTCTAATACAAAACCTGTGACATATCTGGCTCTAGTTTTCTCTTGAAAATGAAATTGGCTAACGTTCTGAGACAATGAGATTTCAATTCCTATAATGGGAAGGGAAACTAACAGTCCATTAGACAAAATGTAACTTGGAATCATGACAGTGCAGATCTGGTATCCAAGCAGCTGCTACCATAGAATCATTTAAAAAAAAAGAATTAATTCCAGGGCCACTGTGTATGATGAGTGCTTAAAGAAAGAGGATGACAAGCTCAAAAACCAGTCACCTAGTCACTTTGTATCATGAAATGAAGTTCAGGGACTTTTTGACTCTGCTGGAAAACAATATTTTTTTTTCTTTTTCCAGTAAAAGTCCTGAAATCGGTAGCTGGTTATTGATTCTTAAGATTGCCAAATTATCATATCACTTGTATTCTAATCTCATCATGATTCTAGTGTAAAAATTATGGAACTAATCAATAGCATAGACACTGACTAATAAAAATGTGTCTAGAGGAATTGGACATGGAGTTTACTGAATAGGAAGTCACCCAAATCTCCCTATTGGCTTCTTGTTTGCTAGAGAAAAGTCCTGCTTTGCTACCAGGAGAAAGGTCACATTTCCCTTTATGCCCATACTGTTGCTTGTTAGTAAGCAGAACCCAAACTCGACTTTGCCAGAGAACTGAAGTGTAGAGTCAGAGAAGGGAATGAAAGATTACACACAGTTTTCAAGAACTTGCCAATTTAATTAAACAAAAATCTGACAAAAAATGGGAATTGATTTAGAAGGTATAATAAGTAAGGAATGTGAAACAAAAATAATAATTGTACTTAATTTTTTGATAGGGCTAGAGTTTTTATTTTTATTTTTATTTTTTTGAGATTATGGGTTTAATGGGATAGCTGGAGGTAAAACTGAGATTCTAATGGTTTCTGGGCTGAATAATAAAAACTGCAATTCAAAGTTGGCCCATGCTTAAAGACGTGAATTGGCTAGAAATCCATACACATTCTGCAGAACAGAGGTTGCAATCTGGCAGCCAGTAGCCTGAATCTTGCCTGTCAACATGCTTTGTTTGGCTCTCATAGTTTTGGCCTGTGCTGTGTTTTTAAAACAGCTGATTTATGTGCCAACAAATCTGCATTAAAAACTTTTATGTTAGCGCCTTTTAAAAAATATCTGGCAACACTGAGCTCATATTCCCATGTGGCAACAATTTGCTAGTGTATGCTTAAGATGGAACAGGTGTGTTTCAATTTGGTCTAACCCCATTACTCTCTGTTGAGACCCTATTCTAGTCTACTGTATTCATTTAGATTAGGTTTTGTGGTCCCTATTGATAAAAATGGAATAATACGACTTTAAATCATAGAACTTTGGATTCAGTCTACCCTATATACCACTTGTCTACCCTGAGAGGCTTTGAGCAATAGATTGCTGAAGAAAGCAGAAGAATCTATAAAAAATTTTTCAGTGACACTCTAGGCCTGGGAAACTGATATAAAGAGCTACAATTGTAATGGGCTCAGGTGTTAGCAAGAATGGAGCGTTCCATGGTGTCAGAGCCCAGGGGGTGGTGCATAACTGACTGAAGAAATAGGATGTATCTCAGAATGTGACCTTTTTGAAAATAAGGTCATTGCAGATATATTTAGTTAAGTTGAGGTCATACTAGAATAGAGTGCTGGGGGCCAACATTGTGACACAATGGGTTAAGCAGCTGCCTATGATGTGAGCACTGATTTGAATCCCTACAACTCTGCTTCTGAACTATCTCTTTGCTACTGTGCCTGGGAAAGCAGCCCATGACCGTCCAAGTAGATGGTCTCCAGCCACCCAAGTGGAAGACCTGGATGGAATTCCGGTGACCTGGCTTCCACCTTTCCCAGCTTTAGCCATTGCTTCCATTTGGGAAGTGAATCAGTGGATGAAAGATCTCTCTCTCTCTCTCCCTCTCTCTCTCTCTTTCTGTCTCCCTCTCTCTGTCACTCTACCTTTCAAATGAATGACTAAATATTAAGAAAAATAGAATAAAGTGGGCTCCTAACCCAATATGACTGGTGTCCCTATGGAAAGGATCACACAGGCAAGAGAGAATGCCTTCTGAATATGAAGGTAGAGATTGGGGTGATGTGGCACAAGGCAAAGAAGGACAAAGACTGGCAGCGAATCACCAGCAGAAGAGCACACAGGCATGAAACAGATTCTTCTTCACAGCTCTCAGGAGGCACAAAACCTGCTGCTAACTCAGCCTTGAACTTCTAGCCTCCAAAGCTGTGATACACGTTTCTGTTGTTGGAGCCACCTCTGATTAGCTACTTTTATTATGATTATGCCAGAAAACTAACATAGTGATGATGCTTTCTGAGGATAAGATCTCAGCTTTTCCTTCTATTTTGTTATCTACTTTTTTAAAAGATTTATGTATTTGTTTGAAAGACAGAGTTACAGACAGGCAGAGGCAGAGGTAGAGAGGGAGAGAGGTCTTCCATCCAATGGTTCACTCCCCAATTGGTGGCAATGGCTGGAGCTGTGCTGATCTGAAGTCAGGAGCCAGGAGCTTCCTTTGGGTCTCCATGCGGATACAGGGACCCAAGGATTTGAGCCATCCTCTACTGCTTTCTGAGGCCGCTGAGAGAGCTGGTTTGGAAGTGGAGCAGCCAGGACTCGAACTGGTGCCCCATATGGGATGCTACCACTGCAGGCAGCGGCTTTACCTGCTATGCCACAGCACCAGCCCCTTAATATTTTATGAATTATTTCATTTTTGGAGGGGAAGGAAGTGGGAGGCTTAGCAGAATTTCCTTGCTTCTTTAGAAGGTAAGAGGAACAGTTACATATTCTGTAACACCACTTATAATCTGGCCCCTGTGGACTTATCCAGTATTACCTCTACCCTTTCCTAATCCTTAAAAACCCATTTACAAAAGGGAAGCACCCCTCAGATCTACCCCCAAAGTCGATGGATTTTCTGTATTTTTTCCTCATGAAAATATTTTAATTACAATCGAAAGCAAGTACTTATAGTGCTACTTGTCAATGTGTATTTTCCCACTAAGTTGGAATCTTTATATAATAATTGTGTCTTATGTCCATTTAGTAGTACATAAAATATTACAGATAAAATAAATAGTTTTGAATGGATTCAATATTAGGTGTGTCATATTCATAATGTTAATAATGTTAATAATAGTCATTAAGTATAATTAACAGTATATTCTGACCATTGTCGCTCCCCCTCTTCATGGAGGAATGACACTAAACCCTGCCTAGGCTTCATATCCGAGTCACGGCACCATTATGTCGCTTCCCGTCTTCATGGAGGAACGACACAGGACCCTGCGCTGTTCTTTCGTCTGCTCGGCCCTTCCCGGGTTTGCTGCTGGTTCTTCCCGGGTTGGCTACCGACCCTTCCACCTCCGTGGAAGGGCGGTTCCCCCTAGCCACTTTCCCCACTTCCGCAGGAGAGTGGCACACCGCCGGCCGGCTCTCTCTGGGGCTGCACAGGTGTTCCTTCAGATAGATGTTCCCCTTAGATGTTCCTGGTGCATGTTGTCTCTCTTTTCCTTTATAGTCCTCTTCCGCCAATCCCAACTCGGCTGCCCACACGCCGAGTACGCTGCTCTCCTCCAATCAAGAGCAGGTCCTACAGTTTATTGGTTGAACTGGAGGCAGCTGTGTAGAAGCTGTTTCCCTTCTCAGCGCCATATTGTGGGAGAGCAGATGCATAGAATAAGTCTTAATTCCAGTAACTTAGTCTAGTCCGAGTTGCTCCCCACAACCATATATTAAAACAAGATATATGTATTTACTAGCAAATTGCATTGTCTGGAATTGAATGGAAGCTCTTTTTAGCATTTTCAAAGTACATATTAGCATTAACTAGCACTGAGATAAAAAAGTATGAACCTTTTGTTTCATTTCATAGATAAAAAGAAATATGTAACTTGTAAAAAAAATCACCCTTGCCTTGTCAAACATACATCAATAGAGTTGAACATAATTGAAGCAATCATTTCCAAAGTCACATCAAATATTAATTAAAGATTCTCCAGTATTTGTTTCAACTGAATGAAAAAGCTGTAAACTTACAGAACAACTTTCTCTGATATTGACAGTTCTCCATAGATGTTTACCCTAGTGTCCACCTGATACTGCCTGTTCCCTGTCTAAGGAGAATCTATATTTACATATCTAAATAGAACTCTTGATTTCCCATGCCTTTCAAAACTGGTTTCTATCTTTTTTGTCTCACAAGTCACTGAGTTTCTCAAAACAAAAATGTAGAAGTCAGCTTTTCTCCACTTTTTCTTTGATTTTCATATCTAAACCAATAACAAGTTTTATTTTAGTTTCCAAGTATGTGTGCATGTGAATATTTCTCTATATCTCTTCTGCAACAATCTTCGACTTATTACTTAACTTGAGTCAGTGCAGCAGACACCTAAGTGGCCTTCCTGCTTGCACTCCTTCTGTCCTAGAGTCTATCCTACACATAAAAGACTGCTTTAGCATCAGAGGGTTTCCACTGCATTTATCCTAAATCACAAACCACTTGCAGTGATGTTTGTATCAATTGGATCCTTGCAGATATGGAGTAAGGAAGATTAAAATTTTACTTTTTAAAGAGAGAAAGAACAAAATTTGGCAGGGATATCAAAGAAAGGACAACGCAGATCTAACCCATTTTTACAACCCGATACTTTGCTATAGAGCAACAGTTGCCTAGTGGAAGAGTCCTCATTGGGTGGACATAGACAAGGCCAGGCCTTGAAGAATCTTATGTAATCACTAGCTGAAACCACTCCAAGGAGTCTGTCATTCGCTGAAAAGCTGTGGTGGATCAGATGATGTTGACACCTGGACTCTCTCAGTTAACTCTGCTCCTTGCAGTGGGCCCTCCCTTTAAAATGAATTAGTGGTGAGTTTCTGCACTGGCACAGTCTTTAAGATCCTAGATAGTCTTGAGGTCCTCACTCAAATCCTCAAATTTTCCCATAAATATCCCATACTCCTGCAGTCACTGCTCTGTTTCTGGTACCCACTAAGTCGCTTCTTGCCTCAGTGTCTTTGCACTTCCTATTTCCTCTGGAATATTTTTAACTTGCTCAGAATTATAAAAATCATTTAATTTAGCTCAGATTAAATTGCCCGGGGTAAAAACTTCCAGACAATTCTAATCCCATCCAGCTTTGTTCTTATAAGCTGCTTATTTAAAAATTCTTCAATGTCCTAAATATGACTCTTTCCGTGAAAAGAATATTAAAGCTGGATGTGACATTTATGTCCTCAACAAACCTTGATTATCCCTGTCCTTTACCTTATATATCCTGAAGAGACAATGTTCTGTGGTATATGCCTCCTCCACAACATCAAGTGCAAAGTTTTTGTTTTCAATCTCAGCATTTTGGGCAACATAAAAGTCTGGGGATGCTTAGCTTCGTAGACTTTTGGACAGGTGAAGACATGTCCACAGTGGTAGTAACATATCTTGTACAAAAGACAGTTGCGCGGGGCCAGCACTGTGGCATAGTGGGTAAAGTCGCTGCCTGCAGTACAGAATCGCATATGAACGTTGGTTCAAATCCCGGCTGCTCCACTTCTGATCCAGCTCTCTGCTATAGCCTGGGAAAGCAGAAGATGGCCCAAATCCTTGGGCCCCTGCACTCACATGGGAAGACTTGGAGGAAGCTCCTGGCTCCTGACTTCAGATTGGTGCAGCTCTGGCTTTTGCGGCCAGTTAGGGAGTAAATCAGTGATGGAAGACCTCTCTCTATCTCCCTGCCTCTCCTTTCTCTGTGTAACTCTTTCAAATAAATAAGTAAATTTAAAAAAAAAGACAATTGAGCAGAACTGGGGAGCTGGCCTGGAAGAGAGGCAACCGGGACAGAATCTGGCACCCCGACGGGGACTAGAACCCGGTGTGCCGGCGCCAAAAGGCAGAGGATTAGCCTATTGAGCCATGGGGCCGGCCCAATCAGAAAAATTCTAAAACTAGTTTTATCATCTAAGAAATCAAGAAGATTAGATTTTGAAGTGTGAAACAATGCTCTAGAATTGCCTTCTTTGCTTGAGTCTACCCCTCAACTCCTCACTCTCTGCCCTTCCTCCTTCACCAACCCTAAGCATGTACATCATCTTGGGTTAAATAAAGAGTTTAAATGCACTGACACATACTTGACAAACTCATTAGATTTAGCTCTTCTATTGGTACAAAATTAGAAAAGTCTTGGGAAATTCTGCAAATTATTAGAGTTGCAGATACCAATAACAGCTGTGCCCCTTAATTTGGATCAATATCAAGACATCCTCTGCACCTAATTATACAGAGGTTGCAGATACCTTTTCCCCAAACTCTCGGCAAAGATAATCAGAACAGTTTGCTTTCTCATGGTAAGGATGACAGAATATTTTCATTGTTTTCCCCTAAGGCTGTTTCAGTTCTTCTGCTCTCTATCATAATATCTTTTTCCTTCAAACTTTATGAACTATATAAATATTCATAACAATGCTAATATCTCAAAGAAAATGTTTTCCCTGTGTCCTACGGTAAAAACAGTGATATTTCTATAAGCATGCTTGATTCACTCTTACGTGTTCTAAAATGTCATACTTTCAAAATGATTAGGAATTGCTAAATCTAGTTTAAGTGTTATGAATTAAAATATTAATTAGAATTTTAAATCACATTATTTTGGGTTATTATGAATCTCAATAGTTTTGTGCTGCCATACTGTTTATTAAAGGACTAAAATAATTTAAAGAGGATAAATTTTATGATGCAAATACTAATGAATGTATCCTTACTCTTTCTCCTTGTACAGACCATGCTTTTTGATTTTAGGACTTTAACACTCCCAAGCTCATCCTGGTTCCTTCTTTTCACAAGATGAAAGTGGTCTTGATCAGTAGGGTAGAACAGCTGTGGGACTGGAAGAAAACACTCTTATCTCTGGGCATATGTAACTCACCAATCTGATTCATCAATTAATTCTAATTTGCATGGTACATTTTTTCTTTTTTGTTTTCCTAAGTGGGAAGTTTCACAATGGGAATTACAATTTTTATATTCCATGTTAATTTTTTAAAAATAATAATTAATAAGTCCTACCAAAGAGTACTTGGGGAAAATGTAGTAGTGATGGTAGTATGGTTTTGAATCTTCCTGAAGCTTTACATACAATCAGATGGAACAGCTAGATAACAAAAGAAAAAAACCCAGGAGTGCTTCAAGATGGCGGAATAGGAAGGGAGCACATTGATAGTCCAGGGAGAGACAGTTTAATAAAAGTGGAGATACTGCAGGTTCAAGGAAGAGTAGGGGAGGAAACAGCAGAAGAAACTCTTCCGGAACGCGTGATTCACAGTGGACCTGCGTGGAGAGCATGGGAGCCCACAGTTCGGGACACCAGCGGCAGACTCAACACACCAGCGCTGGAACGCGAGGTGAGCTGAACCTCAATAGTCCGAGACACCGGCAGGCAAGCGGAAAGAGGAGACTAGAGGGAACGACTCCAGGGGGAAAAGTTCACCAGGCTAACTAGAAGAGAGAGAGAGAAAAAGTGACTGGTACGGACACTGGTTTCTCTCAAATCCGCTCACCTCTCAAAGGCGAGCAAGACAAAGAGCAGGCGCCATCTTGGACATACGTCATAAGCAGAGCGACCTCAGGTCTGCACCGGCCCTGAGCCTAGCAGAAAAACCTGACTCTGGGCGGGGCAAATTAACAGGAGATTAGGACCTAGTAAATTTGTGGTGCTACTGAACTGAGACTGTGAAAAAAGAGACGGTGGGGGAGAGAACTCATGGAATTCACATGAGTACTCTCCAGAAATGCTACAATTCCGTAACTTTGGCAACCCAGTTGGAGACTGAAGGAGAATTTGAGCCCACTCTGAGGGCAGAACAGACACCCTGTGCGGTCCATGGGAAAGAGCTTCCGATCTCTGGCTCCTGTGGGTATATCATTTGCCTGCTAACTACCTCCAACTTCATTCAGCTGTGTGGAATTACTTCCCTTTTGAATCAAAAAAAGAAAGAAAGAGAGAGAGAGATCTACCACGCCTAACCTGGGAGTGTCACCTTTGGCACACCAAACAGAGCTCTCAGGCCACACCCATCTCAAGCCTCTAAGGCTCCATCAAAAACAGACAGTCCACTTAATCTAGAGTCATAGTATAACAAGAAAAAGCACCACAGTGAAGAAACCAAATATCTCCAATATGTCAAATAACAAACGCAAAAACCGAGGTAATAAAAACAAGGAAGTCACCATGATGCCCCCAAATGAAAAAAACACCCCAATTCAAGATTATGAAGATGATGAGATAGAAGAAATGCAAGAAGCAAATCTCAAAAAATTGAGAAGAACATTAAGAAGTTCTCAAAAACAAATTCTTGAACTACAGAAATCCTTAATGGACAAGATAGAAAATCTCTCTCGTGAAAATGAAATATTAAGGAGGAATCAAAATGAAACAAAACAACTAGTACAACAGGAAACTGTGATAGTGACGAGAAATCATAATGAAGTGAAGAATTCAATAGATCAAATGAAAAACACAATAGAGAGCCTTACAAACAGAATGGGTGAAGCAGAAGAGAGAATATCGGACTTAGAAGACAGAGAACAGGAAAGGATACAGTCAGACCAAAGAAAAGAAGAGGAAATTAGAAATCTAAAGCATATTGTCAGCAATCTTCAGGATACTATTAAAAAACCCAACATTCGGGATCTAGGAGTTCCTGAAGGCATGGAGAGGGAGAAAGTATTAGAAGGCATTTAGTGAGATATTAGCAGAAAATTTCCCAGGTTTGGAGAAGGACAGAGAAATCCTAGTACAGGAAGCACACAGAAACCCTACTAAACATGACCAAAAGAGATCCTCACCACAACACGTTGTAATTAAACTCTCCACAGTGAAACATAAAGAAAAGATCCTAAAATGTGCAAGAGCGAAACGTCAGATTACTCTCAGAGGATCTCCAATCAGACTCACAGCTGACTTCTCATCAGAAACCCTACAAGCTAGGAGGGAATGGCGAGATATAGCCCAGGTACTAAGAGAGAAAAACTGCCAGCCCAGAATATTATATCCTGCAAAGCAATATTTGTGAGTGAAGGTGAAATAAAGACTTTTCATAGCAAACAGAAATTGAAAGAATTTGTTGCCACTTGTCCAGCCCTGCAACAGATGCTTAAAGATGTGTTACACACAGAAACACAGAAACACGGTCATCAATATGAAAGAATGTAAAGGAAGGAAACCTCACAGCAAAAGATCACAGGGAATTCAAAGCATATATTAGAACTTATCCTTGGCAAATGGCAGGGCAAAGTTACCACTTATCATTAGTCACATTGAATGTGAATGGCCTGAACTGTCCAGTTAAAAGACACCGATTGGCTGATTGGGATAAGGAACAAAACCCATCTAGTTGCTGCTGACAAGAAACACATCTTTCCAACAAAGATGCATACAGACTGAAAGTGAAAGGCTGGAAAAAGATATACCATGCCAACAGAAATGAAAAAAGAGCGGGCGTAGCCATCTTAATATTGGACAACATAAACTTCACCACAAAAACTGTTAAGAGAGACAAAGAGGGACACTATATAATGATTAAGGGATCAATACAACAAGAAGATATAACAATTATCAATGTATATGCACCTAACTACAGGGCACCAGTTTATCTAAAAGATCTGTTAAGGGACTTAAAGGGAGACTTAGACCCCAATACAATAGTACTGGGGGACTTCAATACTCCACTCTCAGAAATAGACAGATCAACAGGACAGAAGATCAACAAGGAGACAGTAGATTTAAATGAAACTATAGCCCAAATGGATCTAACAGATATATACAGAACTTTCAATCCTACAGCTAAAGATTTTACATTCTTCTCAGCAGTACATGGAACCTTCTCTAGGATTGACCACATACTAGGCCATAAAGCAAGTCTCAGCAAATTCAAAAGAATTAGAATCATACCATGCAGCTTCTCAGACCATAAAGGAATGAAGTTGGAAATTAGCAACTCAGGAATCCCTAGAGCATATGCAAACACATGGAGATTGAACAACATGCTCCTGAATGAACAATGGGTCATAGAAGAAATTAAACGAGAAATCAAAAACTTTCTGGAAGTAAATGAGGATAACAACACAACATACCAAAACTTATGGGATGCAGCAAAAGCAGTGTTAAGAGGAAAGTTTATATCAATAGGTGCCTACATCAAGAAATTGGAAAGGCACCAAATAGATGAGCTTTCAATTCACCTCAAGGATCTAGAAAACCTACAGCATACCAGACCCAAATCTAGTAGAAGAGAAATATTTAAAATCAGAGAAGATATCAACAGGATTGAATCCAAAAAAATATTACAAAAAATCAGCCAAAAGAGGAGCTGGTTGTTTGAAAAAATAAAAAAATTGACACCCCATTGGCCCAACTAACTAAAAAAAAAAGAGAGAAAAGACCCAAATCAATAAAATCAGAGATGGAAAAGGAAACGTAACAACAGACACCATAGAAATAAAAAGAATCATCAGAAATTACTCTAGGACTTGTATGCCAGCAAACAGGGAAATCTATCAGAAATGGATAGATTCCTGGACACATGCAACCTACCTAAATTGAACCAGGAAGACATCGAAAACCTAAACAGACCCATAACTGAGACAGAAATTGAAACAGTAATAAAGGCCCTCCCAACAAAGAAAAGCCCAGGGCCAGATGGATTCACTGCTGAATTCTACCAGACATTTAAAGAAGAACTGACTCCAATTCTTCTCAAACTATTCAGAACAATCGAAAAAGAGGGAATCCTCCCAAATTCTTTCTATGAAGCCAGCATCACCTTAATTCCTAAGCTGGAAAAAGATGCAGCTTTGAAAGAGAATTACAGACCAATATCCCTGATGAACATAGATGCAAAAATCCTCAATAAAATTCTCGCCAGTAGAATGCAACAACACATCAGAAAGATCATCCACCCAGACCAAGTGGGATTTATCCCTGGTATGCAGGGATGGTTTAATGTGCGCAAGACAATCAATGTGATACACCAAATTAACAGACTACAGAAGAAAAACCATATGATTATCTCAATAGACGCCGAGAAAGCATTTGATAAAATTCAACACCCGTTCATGATGAAAACTCTAAGCAAACTGGGTTTGGAAGGAACATTCCTCAACACAATCAAAGCAATCTATGAAAAGCCCACAGCCAACATCCTATTGAATGGGGAAAAGTTGGAAGCATTTCCACTGAGATCTGGTACCAGACAGGGATGCCCACTGTCACCACTGCTAGTCAGTATAGTTCTGGAAGTTCTAGCCAGAGCTATTAGGCAAGAAAAAGAAATTAAGGGGATATAAATTGGGAAGGAAGAACTCAACTATCCCTCTTTGCAAATGATATGATTCTTTATTTAGGGGACCCAAAGAACTCTACTAAGAGACTATTGGAACTCATAGAAGAGTTTGGCAAAGTAGCAGGGTATAAAATCAATGCACAAAAATCAACATCCTTTGTATACACAGACAATGCCATGGCTGAGGAAGAACTTCTAAGATCAATCCCATTCACAATAGCTACAAAAACAATCAAATATCTTGGAATAAACTTAACCAAGGACGTTAAAGATCTCTACGATGAAAATTACAAAACCTTAAAGAAAGAAATAGAAGAGGTTACCACGAAATGGAAAAATCTTCCATGCTCATGGATTGGAAGAATCAATATCATCAAAATGTCCATTCTCCCAAAAGCAATTTATAGAATCAATGCAATACCAATCAAGATACCGAAGACCTTCTTCTCAGATCTGGAAAAAATGGTGCTGAAATTTATATGGAGACACAGGAGCCCTCGAATAGCTAAAGCAATCTTGTACAACAAAAACAAAGCTGGAGGCATCACAATACCAGATTTCAGGACATACTACAGGGCAGTTGTAATCAAAACAGCATGGTACTGGTACAGAAACAGATGGATAGACCAATGGAACAGAATTGAAACACCAGAAATCAACCCAAACATCTACAACCAACTCATATTTGATCAAGGATCCAAAACCAATCCCTGGAGTAAGGACAGTCTGTTCAATAAATGGTGCTGGGAAAATTGGATTTCCACGTGCAGAATCATGAAGCAAGACCCCTACCTGACACCTTACACAAAAATCCACTCAACATGGAATAAAGACTTAAATCTACGACCTGACACCATCAAATTATTAGAGAGCATTGGAAAAACCCTGCAAGATATAGGTACTGGCAATGACTTCTTGGAAAACACCCCAGAAGCACAGGCAGTCAAAGCCAAAATTAACATTTGGGATTGCATCAAATTGAGAAGTTTCTGTACTGCAAAAGAAACAGTCAGGAAAGTGAAGAGACAACCGACAGAATGGGAAAATATATTTGCAAACTATGCAACTGATAAAGGGTTGATAACCAGAATCTACAAAAAATTAAGAAACTCCACAACATCAAAACAAACAACGCACTTAAGAGATGGGCCAAGGACCTCAATAGACATTTTTCAAAAGAGGAAATCCAAATGGCCAACAGGCACATGAAAAAATGTTCAAGATCACTAGCAATCAGGGAAATGCAAATCAAAAACACAATGAGGTTCCACCTTACCCCAGTGAGAATGGTTCACATTCAGAAATCTACCAACAATAGATGCTGGAGAGGATGTGGGGAAAAAGGGACACTAACCCACTGTTGGTGGGAATGCAAACTGATTAAGCCACTATGGAAGTCAGTCTGGAGATTTCTCAGAAACCTGAATATAACCCTACCATTCAACCCAGCCATCCCACTCCTTGGAATTTACCCAAAGGAAATGAAATTGGCAAACAAACAAGCTGTCTGCACCTTAATGTTTATTGCAGCTCAATTCACAATAGCTAACACCTGGAACCAAGCCAAATGCCCATCACCAGTAGACTGGATAAAGAAATTGTGGGATATGTACTCTATAGAATACTATACCACAGTCAAAAACAATGAAACTCGGTCATTTGCAACAAGATGGAGGAATTTGGAAAACATCATGCTGAGTGAATTAAGCCAGTCCCAAAGGGACAAATATCATATGTTCTCCCTGATTGGCGACAACTAACTGAGCACCAAAGGGGAAACTTCTTGAAGTGAAATGGACACTGTGAGAAACAGTTACTTGATCAGCTCTTGTCCTGACTGTTGATGTACAATGTAATACTTTATCCATTTTAGTATTTTTTTTTGTCTAGTACCATTGGTTGAACTCTGTAATTAACACACAATTATTCTTAGGTGTTTAAATTTTAACTGGAAAGTGATCCCTGTTAGGAATTTGGAAAACATTATGTTGAGTGAAATAAGCCAATCCCAAAGGGACAAATACCACTTGTTCTCCTTGATAGGTGACAACTAACTGAGCACCAAAAAGGAAACCTGTTAAAGTGAAATGAACACTATGAGAAACGGTGACTTGATCAGCCCTCACCCTGACTGTTGATGAGCAGCTTAATATGTTATCCCTCTTAGTATTTTTTGTTTGTTTGTTCTACTTAATACTTTTGGTTGAATACTGTAATCAATACACAATTCTTCTTAAGTGCTGAAACTTAACTGAAAAGTGATCACTGTTAAATATAAGAGTAGGAATAAGAGAGGGAAGAGATGTGCAACTCGGGACATGCTCAAGCTGACTTGCCTCAAATGGTGGAGTTAGAAACATACCAGGGGATTCGAATTCAATCCCATCGAGGTGGCATGTACCAATGCCATCTCACTAGTCCCAGTGATCAATTTCTGTTCACAATTGATCATAATGATAGGACTAAGAACCAAAGGGATCACATAAACAAGAATAGTGTCTGCAAATACTAGCTGATAGAATCAAAAAGGGAGAGAATGATCCAACATGGGAAGTGAGATATACAGCAGACCCATAGAATGGCAAATGTCCTAAACAGCACTCTGGCCTCATAATCAGCCCTTAAGGCATGCGGATCCGGCTGAAATGCCCATGAGAGTATTTGAGGCATGGAAAGCCAAGACACTCTGGGGAAAAAAAAAAAAAAAAAACCTAAATGAAAGATCTCCGCAAGTGAGATCCCAGTGGAAAGAATAGGTCATCAAAGAAGGAGGTACCTTTCTCTGAAGGGAGGAGAGAAATTCCACTTTGACCATGGCCTTGTCTAAATATGATCAGAGTCGGTGAACTCAGGGGGCTTCCATAGCCTTGGCAGCTCATGACAAGAGCCTAGGGTGATTACTGAAGCCATAAACAAGAGTGTCAATTTGTTAAGTCAACAACCGGAGTCACTGTGCACTTACTCCTCATGTAGGATCTTTGTCCTTAGTGTCCTGTACATTGAGATTTAATGCTATAACTAGTACTCAAACAGTATTTTTCACTTTGTGTTTTTGTGTGGGAGCAAACTGTTGAAATCTTTACTTAATGTATGCTAAACTGATCTTCTGTATATAAAGAGAATAGAAAATGAATCTTGATGTGAACGGAAGGGGAGAGGGAGTGGGAAAGGGGAGGGTTGTGGGTGGGAGGGACATCTTGGGGGGGAAGCCATTGTAATCCATATTCTGTACTTTGGAAATTTATATTCATTAAATAATAGTTAAAAAATTTCAATAAATAACAAACTTAATCATGAAAAAAAACCATGAGTATTATTTTTAACCAAAGTACATATTCCCTCAAATCTCAATATACAAATGAAGTGAGACAAAGTACGAGTAATTATCAGACTTTTCTGTTATCAACACATGAATAAGGAAAAGCAGAAAGAGTCAGCTACTGGATCTAAGAGCAGGAGAATTCAGACATAGTGGATTTGAAGGTGCGATGGTGTAGTTTTATGATGGCTGCAACTGGGGATGGATGTTGCCCTCTACAAAATGACTGAGTGTAAGTGGCATGTCTTTTCTATTTTGGCTGCTACAACAAAATTCCATAGACTTGGTGGCTCATAAATAATTGCTATTTATGTCTTATAATTCTGGCACCATAAGTCTGAGTCCAAGGTGCCAGCATGGTTGAGTTAATGCAAGGCTCTCTTCGTTTGCAGATTGCTGACATCTTGTGACTTCATATGGTGGAAGGGGGGACCCCCATTCTTCATGGGTCCTTATAGTGTCATCAATCTCTTTCATGCAGACCAACCCCCAATATCTAGTCATGACCAGAAGCCCCACTTCCAAATGCCATCGCGTTGGAGATCAAGTTTCAACACATGGATTTTAGGAATGATAAGGGATAGGCAGGCAACTAACTAGATCTGCTGAGCTGGAAGTCACAGCTTCCATGGAATTCTATCCTTCTACCTGTCAACCAAAACATACCCTCTCCCAGGATGCATCTAGTTTATCATAGACCGAAAGGAGACACCATGAAAACATAGAAATTAAGTTCCATTTAGAACTTATGGAGGTGTTATATAATTCACAGGTGGCTTCATGCCTGAAGGCACCAGTCCCAACCTTGTGAAAGACAACAACAACTGCAGGGAGCTCTCTCCTCTCCTCTCTCTCTTACTCCCTGTGGGGAGCAACTCGGACTAGACTGTTACTGGAATTAAGACTTATTCTATGCATCTGCTCTCCCACAATATGGCACTGAGAAGGGAGAAACAGCTTCTACACAGCTGCCTTCAGTTCAACCAATAAACTGTAGGACCTGCTCCTGATTGGAGGAGAGCAGCGTACTCGGCGTGTGGGTAGCAGAGTTGGGATTGGTGCAAGAGGACTATAAAGGAGGAGAGAGACAACATGCACCAGGAACATCTAAGGGGAACATCTATCTGAAGGAACACCTGTGCAGCCCCAGAGAGAGCTGGCCGGCGGTGTGCCACTCCCCCGCGGAAGTGGGGAAAGTGGCCAGGGGGAACCGCCCTTCCACGGAGGTGGAAGGGACGGTAGCCAACCCGGGAAGAACCAGCAGCAAACCCGGGAAGGGCCGAGCAGACAAAAGAACAGCGCAGGGTCCTGTGTCGTTACTCCTCGAAGACGGGGAGCGACACTCCCTTTTGTCAAAGACCCCAGCTGGAAGGGCTGCCAGGTGCTCTCTCTGTCTCCCTTTCAATCTAAGTGTCCATCAATGGATAAATGAGTAAAGAAAATATATGCATGTAATATTATTCAGTTTTAAAAAAATAAGAAACACTGTCATTTGCAATGATGTGGATTGAATTGGAGAACATTATGCTGAGTGAAATAAGCCAGATACAGGAAAATAAGCTGCATGTTGTCTCATACATATGGATTCTGTTGAATTTATGGAAATAAAGAGTAGAATAATATTAGTAGTAACCTGCAGTAGGAGGCTGGGAGTTGAGATTGGGGAGATATTAGTTAAAGGATTCAAAATCTCCATTAGATAGGAGGAATATGCTCACTTTTTGCAATATGTTATATAGCACAGTGAGTCATAATTGAAAACCGTCCATTTCAAATGTTCTCTTCACAAAAAAATGTAGAACATTTGAAGTAATGGATATGGTAATCATCTTTATTTACTCATTCTATACTATATTAAAAATCATCACATCTCTTTGGGCCCCCTAAATATATATAATTATTATTTTTCAACATACAATATAAAAATATATTTAAAACCTTATAAGAAAGAAATCATGGAATGCAAGTTCCATAAGTTCTTAATAAGGAATGTACTACAGAATAAATTTCAGCATCAAAATGGATTTATCAATTTCAATTGAAAGATTGGAGGGGACCATAAAATTTTGATTCTTAGAATTAATGTTAAATGAAAATATGAAGAGAAGGATATTACAACATATCATTTATAATGGCTATGATTCAACAATATAATTATGATCATAAAAATGAAGAAAGAATTCTGGAGATGCATGCAAAAAATTAAAGTTTTTTCATTGTTTATAATCAGTGATGATAGTATTATAACTTCTGAAATTTTTTTAAAAGATTTATTTATTTTGAGGCCAGCACTGTGGTGCAGCAGGTTAAAGCCCAGGCCTGAAGTGCTGGCATCCTATATGGGCGCCGGTTCTGATCCCAGCTGCTCCTCTTCCTATTCAGCTCTCTGCTATGGCCTGGGAAGGCAGAAGAAGATGGCCCAAGTCCTTGGGCCCCTGCATCCACAAGGGAGACCTGGAAGCAGCTCCTGGCTCCTGGATTTGGATCGGCACAGCTCTGGCCATTGCGGCCATCTGGGGAGTGAACCAGTGGATGGACAACCTCTCTCTTGTCTCTACCTCTCTCTGTACCTCTGTCTTTCAAATAAATAAAATAAATCTTAAAAAAAAGGATTTATTCATTTTGAAGGCAGAGTTACACAGAGAGGGAAAGAGGGAAAGAGAGAGCTAGAAGGAGAGGGGGAGAGAGAGAGAGAGGGAGAGAGCTTCTTCTGGGTCTCCCACGTGGGTGCAGGGGCCCAAGGACTTGGGCCATCTTCTACTGCTTTCCCAGGCCATAGCAGAGTTGGATTGGAAGTAGAGCAGCTGGGACTCAAACCAACGCCCATATGGATGCTGGCACTGCAGGTGGCAGCTTTACCTGCTACACCACAGCGCTGGCCCCTTATTTAATCATTTTAGTCACATAATTTTTAGACTAATGCCTGTAATAGTAATGAGATTGTTTTAAGTATGAATTATATGATACCCTGTGATCCAGCCATCCAACTAATTGGCATTTACCCAATGGAAATGAAATCAGCATACACAAGAGTTACTCGTAGCTCCTTGTTTACAGCAGCTTGATTCTCAATAGCTAAGAGTGATGACTGAATAGGGAAAATGAAGCATACATACATGGTGGAATACTACTCAGATATATAAAAAAATGAAATCCTGTCTTTTGCAATTAAATGGGTGCAACTGGAACCATCATGCTTAATGAAATAAGCCAGTCCCCAAGAAACAAATATATTTGTTTTCTCTGATATGTGTTTGTTAGTATAGAATTTTAAAAGGGGGGGGGGCAGTGCAGTGACATAATGGGTAAGCCACTGCCTGCAGTGTTGGTTTCCAATATGGGTGCCAGTTCAAGTCTGCAGCTGCACTTCCCATCCAGTTCTCTACTAATGCATCTAGAAAAGCAGTGGAGGATGGCCCAAGTCCTTGCACTCCTGAACCCGTGTGGAGACCCAGAACAACCCCTGGCTCCTGGCTTTGCCTTGGTCTAGCCCTATCCATTGCTTCCCTCTGGGGAGTGAGCCAGTGGATAGAAGATTGATCTCTTTCTCTTTCTCTCTCTCTCTCTCTCTCTCAGATTCATTTCTTTATTTTAAAGGCAGAGAGAGAAACAACAAGAAAAACAATGTATAAGAATGAAACTGGCATATTATGACTTGATTATTGTTTATAGCCCTTGTCTATATTCTGTGGACCAGTGTTCTCTCTACTTTTTTAACTGTTGAACTTTATGGTAGTGGTGCGTTAAGCCTATGATTATAAAGTAAATTGAAAGTATGTTATTATAAAAATTGAAAGGAATAAACAGAAAGGAAAGAAGGAGGGGGGTATTGATGAAGGGGGGAAGCATGGTTATATTCATAGAATTGTATCTAGTAAATATATGATATCTGTTCCCCTTCTATTAATAAAAATTTTAAAAAATTATTTAACAAGATTTTTAAAACAATGTGTAAAACAACTTTGTTAAAGAGAAAGCAAGAGTCTGTTATATATTTTATATTATTACTTAGATTGGGTTGGATAACTGTTTTTAAAAATTGAGTCTTGGCTCTTCAAATCAGTATTTCATCTTTTTATTGATAACACTGGAGTAAACTTTTTCTTTCTCCTTCTTCAACTTTGTAAGTAGATTGCTTTATGGCCACCAATGTTATCTAGTCTGTCTTGTATTCTTTATACCTCTTTTTTCAAAGAGGTGAGAACACAAAACTCCCTGACCTTGATATTGTGCCTCTGGATGCTAGCTGTGAGAAAAGTACCTCATTTGCTGCTACTGACAGGGTCCTAATTTAACAAACAGAGGAGTGGAAGTTTATTACTTACTTAGACACTCATGATCCTAGAGCTACCATGGTAATAAAATAAAAGAAATTGGAAAACTTTAGAGACAGAAGAATTGCTTCCTCATGTTATCTGAATTTCTATCAACCTTTGTTAGATGTTTACCAACTCCATATATTTTCTAAGGGAAGAAAGCATAGGTCCATTTCCCTCTTCTGATATAGTTTTGCACCTGGAGTAAATGCTTTGATAAAAAGCAATGAAGGAAGAACATGATTTATTATAGTGTCAATTCTCTGATATATTCATTGAATATATTTGTATGTTAAGTTCATAGCTCATGGTTTATATCAGAACAATGCAGGATAATCCGAGAATCTTTGCCAGGTACATTTTTTTACATTCTATTATTTGACAGCAAGACAACTTAAATATTTTCCACTACATATGTAAATGTTAAAAACAATTTCATTATTTAGGTATACAAACTAATCAATACTTTACCATTTATTTACAGTTTAGTAGAGTTATTTAAATACATATTGCATTATAAAACAGTTGTGAGGTAGTTTAACTTGAGTTTTCTAAATTAATATGTATTATAACATGATGCTTTATATTAAACATGACTATAATGGGGCCGGCTCTGTGGTGCAGTGGGTTAACACCCTGGCCTGAAGAGCCAGTATCCTACATAGGTGCTGGTTCGAGATCTGGATGCTCTACTTCTGATCCAGCTCTTTGCTATGGCCTGGGAAAGCAGTAGAAGATGGCCCAAGTCCTTCAGCCCCTGTACCCACATGGGAGACCCAGAAGAAGCTCAGGTTCCTGGCTTCAGATCAGCACAGCTCTGGCCGTGTGGCCAATTGGGGAGTGAACCATCAGATGAAAGACCTCTCTCTGTCTCTCTCTCTCTGCCTCTCCTTCTCTCTCTGTGTAACTCTTTCAAATAAATAAATCTTTTTAAAAACATAATTATTAATGATTAATATTTAGAAGTTCATTTTGTATGTTCATTTTGTTATGTTTAACTGAAACATAAATGTGTTTAAGTCCTCAATCCCAATGTAACTGTATTCAGAAATATAGTTTTTAGGGAGGGAATTAAGGTTAAATGAAGTTATAAGGATGATGCCTTAATACAACAGAACTGATATCCAATAACAAGAGAAAGAGGCATGATATTACTCATTCTATGAACACAGAGAGAAGGCATGCAAGGACACAGCAAGCCACGGAGCAAGGTCTCACCGGAAGTCAAACTGACAACACCTTGGTCATGGACTTGTGGCTTCTAGGACTGTGTGAAAATGAAAATGAATTTGTATTGCTTAATCCACCCAGGATAGTATTTTGTTGTAGCAGCCAGAGAAGAATAGTATATCTTGTTATCATACCAATAGTTAGTTTCAAATATTTTCCTATTTTATTAATATAATCAGAATTATGTTTCTCTTTTTTGAGTAAAATTAATGTATTTGGAAATACTAGGTCAAAACTATGAGAAATATTTGTCTAGAAAATTTTTGTATACCCTTATGCTGCTACCATCTGCATAATATGGACTCCTTTTGTGATACCTTTGCCCAAACTGAACTTTAATATTTTTAAACGTTAAAAATAAAAAAGTTTTCTCATGTGAAGTTGTATTACTTTTACTATTTTTGAATGTTATAGTCTTTAAACATTTTATAACTTATTTTTTGTCTATTTTACATTGCTTTTTCCATTCTTTGCAATATTTTTCTCTGACCATGTATAACTTTTAGAATTATTGATAAACTATAAGAAGGGAGACTCTAAAAGACTTCCTTTTTTACTTCTTATCATATTTAAGGCTTAAAAAAGCAAACAACTTGTTTTAGTTCTTTTTCTGCTAGTATAACAGAATATCACAGGGGTTCATGCTGTGGCGTAGCTGCCGCCTTCAGTGCTGACATCCCATATGGGCGCAAGTTCAAGAACGTCCCAGCTGCTCCATTTCTGATCCACCTCTCTGCTATGGCCTGGGAAAGGAGTGGAATATAGCCTAAGTCTTTGGGCCCCTGCACCTGTGTGGGAGACCCAGAAGAAGCTCTGGGTTTGGATTGACACAGCTCTGGCCGTAGTGGCCAATTGGGGAGTGATCCATTGGATGGAAGACCTTTCTCTTTCTCTGCCTCTTTTTCTCTCTCTGTGTATCTCTGACTTTCAAATAAATGAATAAATCTTTTGAAAAAAAGTATAGCACAGGATGAGTGATTGATGACAACAAAATTTATGTCTCAGAGTTCTGTAGGCTAGGAAATCCAAGACTGAAGGGCTGTGTCTGTGAGGGCTTTCTTGTTGCATCATAGCATGGTGAGGTCATCACAGGTCAGGAAAGTGTGTTTGTGTGTGTATGTGTATGTGACGGAGCAAGAACAAGAGCATTGCATACAATGGAGAGACATTACTTTTTTTTAAGATTTATTTGTTTATTTGGAAGACAGAGCTATAGAGAGGCAGAGGCAGAGAGAGATCTTCCATCCACTGGTTCACGAACCAAATGGCCCCAATGGTCTGAGCTGGGCCTATCCAAAGCCAGGATCCAAGAGCTTTTTCCAGGTCTCAAATGCAGATTCAAGGTCCCAAGTCCTTGGGCCATCTTCTACTGCTTTCCCAGGCTATAGCAGAGAGCTGGTTTGGAACTGGAGCAGCCAGGTCTCGAACCGGCATCCATATGAGATGTTGGCACTGCAAGAGGCAGCTTTACCCACTATACCACACTGCTGACCTCAAGACATTACTTTTATAACCAAGCCTCTTTTGGGATAACTAATACACTCCCAAGTTAGTGGCATTAATCATTCTTAAGGGTGGAGGCTTTATGTCCTAGTCACTCTTAAAGGTTTCACCTTTTAGTACTGTTGTAAGGAAATTAAATTTTAATATGAGTTACAACATCCTGCTCCTGTCCTCCCCAAATTCATGAGCTTTTCTTGTACCAAATACATTAATTTTGTTCCAACAGCCCAAAGACTTAGTTCAGATCTCAAATTTCAAAGTCAGCAGTGTCATCTCAATCTAGGCACAATTCATCCTATGGCATGTTCCCTCTAGCTGTGAACTTGTGAAATCAAAACAAGTTATCCACTTTCAAAATAGAGACAGACAGAGGATAGATATTCCTCTTCTGAAAAAAAGAAAAACAAAAACAAAAGACAAGGGTCAGAGAGGGTGAATAATGGCCAAACTAAGTAAAAAACCCAACAGGGAAAAAAAAAGAACCCAAAAGGGAAAACAACAATATGAGTTTTAAGGTTATAGAATAATCTCCTTTAACTCTATGCCTTGGATCCTTGGCACACAAAGGGGACTGGTGGTTGATGTTTCATGTTAGTAATTCTCCAAGTCTGGTGCTGCATGCTGGTAGCTCTGTTATGGGATCTCAGTGTGGCCCACTCCCAACACTTCACTAGGCAATGCCTTGTGGGGACACTCCATGGTGGTTCCAATCCCACATTTCCACTTGGCAGTGCCCTAGTAGAGACTCTGCAGTGGTTCCACCCTGTGACATGTGTCTGAGCCCTCAAGCAAACTAAAATATCCTTTGAAATCTAGATAGAGGAAGTCATGCCCCCACAGCTCTCACATTCTGTTAACCTGCAGACTTAACACTTTGTGAACACCACCATGCATTTCCATTTATGCCCTCTGGAGGAGGAAGTCATGCTGCCCTGAACCCATGTGGGTCAAGCCTGAAGCAGCCTAGCTGTGCCACTCTGGGATGCAGGGAGCAGAGACCTGAAGTGGCTCTGAATAGCAACCTCATGGAGGGCATCCCGAGACCAACCCCTCAAGCCATCCTGTTCTTCTATTGTTCTGGTCCAGTAATGAGAAGATCGGCCTTTAAGAACTCTGAAATGCCTCCAGGCATTATTGTGACAAACAGAACTTGGTTCCCTCTAGCCATATGGATTTCTTTAGAATATGGCCTGTCTACTCTGTTTGTATTCTCTTCTGAACAAGATTTTTCACTGTATGTGCCCAAGCTGAGAATTTTCTAAATCTTTCTATTTGATCCTCTTTTAATTATAAATTACATCCTTAAATAATGTTTTCTCTGTCATTTTATTGTAAGAAGTTAAAAATGGTCAAACAGCTCCTTCAATATTTTGCTTAGAAATTTTTTCTGCCAAACACTCTAGTTCTTAAATTTTTCCTTCTGGCCGGCACCGCGGCTCACTTGGCTAATCCTCTGCCTGCAGCGCCGGCACCCCTGGTTCTAGTCCCAGTCAGGGCGCAGGATTCTGTCCTCATTACTCCTCTTCCAGTCCAGCTCTCTGCTGTGGCCCAGGAAGGCAGTGGAGGATGGCCCAAGTGCTTGGGCCCTGCACCCGCATGGGAGACCAGGAGGAAGCACCTGGCTCCTGGCTTTGGATCGGCGCAGCGCGCCAGCCATAGCAGCCATTAGGAAGGTGAACCAGCGGAAGGAAGACCTTTCTCTCTGTCTCTCTCTCTCACTGTCTAACTTTGCCTGTCAAAAAAAAATTTCCTTCTACAGTCTTTGGGTATAGACAAAATTCAGTCGAAGACTTTGTTACTGTATAGCAAGATGTCTTTTTCTCCAATTTCCAAATCTTGTTTCTTATTTTCACCTGAGACATCATCAAAATGTTATTTTCTGATCATATTTCTACCCACATTCTGATCATGACTACATAAGTGATCTCCTAGACATTCTAGACTTGCCCTGGTCTTCTCTTTTGACTCTTCACCAAAATCACGGTTAATTCTCTACTCATGACAGCCATGCTTTTTCTAGCCTGCTTGTCCAAATTCTCACTCCTTTCTACTCGTTATTCAATTCCGAAGTCACATCTGCATTTTCAGGTAGATTCTTATACCAATATCCCTAGTTCTCATCACAAATTTTCTTACTTCATTTTCTGTTACTGTAACAGAATACCATAGACTGGATGATTTAGAAAAAAATTGTTTCTCACAGTTTTAGAAGCTGAAAAGTCCAAGATCTGAGGGGACATTCAAACTGTAGCACATATGTACCTAAGTTTCATCTCCATTGAACATTTAAAATATTTATTAATTCATCTATCAGTTGATGGTTATAGATCAAGTGCCTATGTTCCTGGTAATACGCTGGGTGCTGTATTGAACACAATGTTATCTTTGCCTTGTGTAATTATGTTCTCATGACAATCAGAAAGCAAGAAATGTATTAAATGTTATTAAAAGCATCAACTTGTTTGAAGGGTAGAAGAAGGGAAAGGAGTGGGCTACGTGGTTATTACTTCACTTTACATAGGTGGATCACGGAAGGGCTCTCTAACAAAGTGACTTTTTAGGAAAGTATTTATTTGACAAGTAGGGTGACAAAAAGAGGGACAGAGAGAGAGAGGTCAATCTTCCATACACTGGTTCATTCCCCAAATGCCTGCAGCATTCAGGACTGGCCTAGGCCAAAGCCAGGAGTCTGGAACTCCATCTGGAGTTGGGAGGCAGGGGCTCAAGAACTTGAGCCATCATCTGTTGCGTCCAAGATACATGGATAAGAAGTTGGATTGGAATCAGAGTTGCTGGGGTTTGAAACAGGTGCTCTGATAAAGGATGTAGGTATCCCAAGTAGATGCTTAACTTGCAGCACTATAACATGTGTCTTCAAAGTGCCTTTTTTTAAAAGATTTATTTTATTTACTTGAAATACAGAGTTAGAGAGATAGGTAGAGCCAAAGAGAGAGAGAGAGGTCTTCTATCCACTGGTTCACTCCCTAAATGAATGCAATGGCCAGAGCTGAGCTGATCCGAAGCCAGGAGCCAAGGACCTTCTTCTGGGTCTCCCACGTGGGTGCAGGGGCCCAAGGACTTGGGCCATCTTCTACTGCTTTCCCAAGCCATAGCAGAGAACTGGATCAGAAGTGGAGCAGCTGGGACATGAATCAGTGCCCATATGGGATGCCGACACTACAGGCCATGACTTTAACCCACTGTACCACAGCGCCATCCCCCAAAGTGCTAACACTAAAGGAAAGCAAGGTATTGGGATAACTGTGTGGAGGAACATCTTTCTAAGAAGTGGGAAATAAAATACAAAGGCTTAAATTCTTTGTGTACTTGCATGATATCAGTTTTTGAAAATGTATATCATTGCTAATACTGCATTTTAAATACCTACATGAATTCTATGCATTTAGTTTTGAAACTAAGCCCCCAGATAGCATCTTTTTTTTAAGATTTATTTTATTTATTTGAAAGAGTTACAGAGAGAGGTAGAGATGAGAGAGAGGTCTTCCGTCTGCTGGTTCACTCCCTAGATGGCTGCAACGGCCACAGCTGCGCTGATCCAAAGCCAGGAGCCAGGGTCTCCCAAGTGGGTGCAGTGGCCCAAGGACTTTGGCCGTCTTCTATTGTTTCCCCAGGCCATAGCAGAGAGCTGGATAGGAAGAGGAGCAGCTAGGACTAGAACTGGTGCCCATACGGAATTCCGGCTGTGCCATAGTGCTCCCCTCACCCCATTCTGCAGATAGCTTAAATGCAGGTATTAGACACTATCAGGCCCCAGTTTCCTAGTCCCCCTCTTAAAGCTTAACTCACTGAATTGACATCATGGTACAGCTGGCCCCACAAGATTCTACTAATTTGACTAATGTGGTCATTTGCTTTTCAATACAAAATATCTTGGTGGCCAAGTGTTGTCTCGGGTTTCATTTAGGGAAATTTCAGGTCCAGGGTAGAAAGTAACTACCACCGGCATGTAGCA
This sequence comes from Oryctolagus cuniculus, assembly GCF_964237555.1. NCBI lineage: Eukaryota > Metazoa > Chordata > Mammalia > Lagomorpha > Leporidae > Oryctolagus > Oryctolagus cuniculus. The sequence continues at coordinate 31,724,503 of NC_091443.1, forward strand.
CTCATGCTGCCTGAAGCCCACTTGGCCATCACACCAAGCAGGTGATGTTGTACAGCAGCTCATATAGAGCATCTCACTGATGCTTCTTGACTAGACTGCTGGCTTTCCAGTCATCCATGTCCTAGGGTGCACCTTGCCTGTTCTTTATCTTCACTTCTTTTGCAGACAATCATAGCAAGGTAATTTGATCAGGTTAGGTCTAGTCTCAATACCCGTGAACCTCAAGGACCACCATGATGAAACAGGAGGAATTTAAAAGCCTCAGCAATTGATCCTACCTTAGAGGTTGGAAGCTTCTCTGTGACTTTGCCAGAGCAGCTCCTCTTTTCTCAAAGCCTCCTTAAAAAATACAAAACACTCTCATTCCAGAGAATAGTAGTTCTTGAGACTCGGAGGTCTGCTACCACCTCGTCTGGCAATGGATTCAACTTTCTCCTTCTTTTACCCTCAAACCTTTTCCTTATTATTTTGATTTAGCCCCAGGGACAGGGATAGAGCATTCAGTTACCATATTAAATAAAAGTTGAGTCCTCATTTATCTATTGAAATGATTAGAGAAGTTACTAGTATATACTCTTTGGTTAATTATTCAAGCAATGTATTTTTTTAAAAAATTCTTTATTTGAAAGGCTGAATGTCTAGGGAAAGGGAGAGAGAGAGAGAGTGAGAGAGAGAGAGAGAGATCTTCCCCAATCCCCACAATAGCCAGGTCTGGGTCAGGCTAAAGCCAGGAACCAGGTCTCCCATGTGGTGGCAGGGACCCAACAATTTGGGCCATCTTCCACCATCTTCCCAAGTCCATTAGCAGGAAGCTGAGAGAGAAGCAGAGCAACCAGCATTCAAACTGGCACTATGATATGGTATGCCAGTATCACACGCAGCATCTTAACTTCTTGGGCCACAATGCCAGCTCTGCAAGCAATATTTTTGAACTACGCAATTTCCTAGACACTTAGACACATGGTTGAGCAAACAGATACATAAGGTAAGATATCTTATTAGGATTAGCATCTTGCTCCATTTTGTGTGTTGTAACAAAATGTGTGAGACTAAGTAACTTACAGAGCATAAATTTATTTCTCACATTTCTGGATGCCATGAGGTCCAAGATCAAAACATCTGCACCTGGCAAGGGCCTTCTTGTTGTATCTTTACACGTTGGAAGGCAGAAGAGCAAAAGTGATGAATACTGTATCCTAACTGTGTACAAGAAGGGAAAGAGTAAGCCAGCAAAACTCTTAGTGACGCATCTTTTACAATTCCCTGAAATGAGGGATGACATCTTAAAGCGTCATCACTTTTCAAGGTCCTATCTCTATACTGTCACACTGGCAACATCTGAATTTTGGAGAGAGCATCTTCAAATCATAACAGATTGTGTGACATTCTATGTTAAAAATCAAGGTGCAAACCATTGCCTGAGTTAGTGTACTAATTAGGATCTTTATGGAAACATTTCTACTCACGGGCCCCATGGAATGCTATTTGAGAAATTTTATATTTCTCAAAGTTTTCAAGTTTGACTATCTTTGTGAAACAGGATCTGGAAATGTTTCTGTGAAGAGCTTTCCTAGTAAGGAGTTGCAATTGCAACAGCCTTGAAGAAAGTGTGTGCTTGAGTTAGCATATTGATGGTTCTGTAAAATCCTAAGAAATGTATTCACTTTATATTTCTGATGAATATTCATTAACATGTAATGGGAAAGCAGATTGTAAAATGCTACATTTGATTATTAGATAACCACAATGAACTATTTCAGCTTTTTATTCCTGGAGACCAGATAACGATCAGGAGATAAACTACCTTCCCGAATCATAGTTTATTATTGAAAAATTATCATTCACAATAGTTCTGAATAAAACCAGTTATTAGAAACTCAGAGTAATAAAATATCCACATCTTGTATTTAAGAACATGCTTTATTAGCTATTTTTTTTTCTTAACAAAGATCTCTGATTTCCATTTAAAAACATCCCAGCAATGGAAAACCCTTACTTTGTGTAGATTTCCTTTTTTAATGAGTTTATTTCATCTTCTAAAGTCTTGGGAAAATTTTCAGTTTAGCCAAACACAAGGAATTACAACTTTGACCTTTTATTGAGCTAGTTGATATTTTATTGCACTTTGAATATTCACTCAGTTGGGTAATAAAATTAGGGATAAGTGCAGTTTTTGACTTACAGCACCCAGTTCACAGAGAAAGGGACGAAAAGGACCAGCAGGTTGAATGTTTTATGAAAATATTCAAAAGGTGGAATTTGATCTATTAAAGAATTTGAAGCTAGGAACTAAAGCAGCCAGATATATTTTATTTTTACCCCCTTCTGACTTTTTCCTATGATCAGTTGTTACACTAGATAAGTAGTGGCCATTTCAGTTCTTTCAAATGTACAGATATATTTTCATAACACAAGCCATAAACAGTTTTCTGCAAATGAATTCTAAAAATGAAGTCATCAACAAAACATTGGAAGCAAAGCAAATGGTATTTTTCATTTTGTGAAACTATAAAAAGACATCTCTAAATATGAAGGTTTCATTGTTCCCTGCTTTTATTTTGATACATTTTTCCTACTCACAACTTTAATTTTTAGATATAAGTGTCTGAATATTTTTTCTTGGGGGAATTTATATAAAGAATGTATTTTCTGTGCTTTCATAAGTTCTTGCATGCCTGAGAATTTCATTCACTTAATTTCAAATGAGAATAATAGTTTACATGGTTTGAATTTGAATTGCAGTGTTTTTATTTTGAACTCAGAATTTTTCTTCATTTTTCTTCATTTTTAAAAAAGGTTTATTTATTTGAAAGGCAGAGCAACAAAAAGAATGGAAGAGATAGAGAAATATCTTTCCTCTACTGATTTACTCCTTCAATGGCTACAGCAGCAACAGTTGGGCCAGGCTGAAGCCAGGAACCAGGAACCAGGAACCATGAACACCATGCTAGTCTCCTATATAGGTGTCAGTGGCCCAAGCTCTTGGTCCACCTTCTGTACCTTCCCAGGTTCATTAGCAGGAAGCTGGTTTGGAATTGGAGCAGTCAAGACTGCAACCTGG